>NC_048287.1:2812665-2955165 GCF_009762535.1 Notolabrus celidotus | reverse complement strand
ACAAATACAATATATTACCCACCAGTTGTATTCAGTTAGCACTCTCAAGGACAGAAACAAGGAATCTACAAGGTCTTTAATGTCAGTGGGAATTAACTTCACGCTGCACTGTGTGCATTTTTAATGTAAGCTCTCTTATCACTGCAGTTGTTCACATATTTCCACATTGCAAAGCGTGCACAAAGACTCATCATGTTGTCTTTGATATTTTCAGTGCAGACTGCTCAGACAGCTCTTGTGATCCCAATATGTCATCATAGATGAAAACATAATGCTGATGAATATGGCTGCTAGCGTTGCGTGGCTCAGGCTGACGCTATACGTCATCAGGTAAGCTTTATTGTGATGGGTCAAAATGGAAGCTGAGACACTTTCCATGTTTTTAACTTGTTGATTTATCATGAGTTTGGTTAAACCTCAGACTGCTATACATCACTCTGTCATCTGATTTCAGCTTCCATCTTCAGTGCTCCTCTTTGATCTCTTCTTGTGTTTGTTCTGATAATCTAACTAACAGACTGGCCTTGTTCTTCATTGCCACAAAACTGAGGAAAAATCTGACAATTCTCATTTAGTTTCAGTTTAAGAGTTCAGTATTTGATGCAGGTTTTGCAGATTGAGAAATTCCCAAATCAAAAAGAACTTCCTAATTCTTCTGAATATAAGCTCCAGGGTTGTGTCAGAGGGGGGCGCTGTCCCTGGTTTTCTTCACTGCAGTTTCAAAGGGGAAAAGCCTCGTCTCAAAGAACTCCATGAAAGAGGTATTGTGACAGCCGGGGGGCCTCCCTAGTCAATAACCTGAGTCAGCTCATTTAAAGTGAGCAGCACGAACAAAACACATCTGGAAGCTGTTCCAGGATCCCACATAACTGCTGAGAAATGAGATACAGCGGTGAGACGGTATTTATAATCCTATATTTACAACCACTAAACACTTATCTGACTGTGCATTCGGGCCTCAAGTTGTTAAAGTTACTGCCTGCCGCGGCATAACGCTCAGAAAGCCACTCATTAGTGCAATGAGCAGGAGATGAACCACAATTAAGACGTCACATGCAGTTGCATGTGTGTGCCCTGACAAGGAGGGAAACTTCACCTGGCACTCACTGCGCATGCATGTTTGCTTTATTGTGTCCTCAAACAACAGCAGAGAAAGGGCTTGTTGTGATTATCAGAGTGGGCATTTAATCTGATTTAATCCCACAACACAGACCCACAGTGTGTTTGCTATTTTTGGCCTCTGCTTTTTGAGTCCTGATGAAATGAATGACCTCGCAGCAGTCTGAATGCTAGCAGTGTAGTACACAGTGTAGTGATTTAGTGAAGAGTCACTGGGTGTGCTTTGTCTGTGGGTGACTTACGTCCGAGTGCTGGAGCAAGGAGGAGGGCCAGCAGAGCCAAACAGACAGGAGAGTACGCCGACATGGACAGATGCGACGGGAGCTTTCTGTTGAGGAATGATTGAGAGAGTCAGAAGATGGTCGGGCATCGAAATCTCTTTGACAGTTTATTTGAGACTGAGTCAATAGAAACACCACAGGGACTACATGGAGCACTTAGCTGGTGTCCTCGGCGCTCATCCTGAGCTCATCAACAGAGATTCACACTGTCTCTTTAAATCGTGTTAGCAAAGGTAAAAAATATTCCATAAGGTGGTCATTTCTGAGCGAGAAAGTCAGGACATCTAATGAAGACGAAAGACTTCATTGACATTTTTATAACAGAATGATTTCCTTTAACCCTCCTGTTATGTTCATATCTCTGGAACAGCAATAATGTTCCTGGGTCAATTTGACCCAGGGCATATTCAATTATCCAAAAGTGTCAGAACCCCAAAAAATCTGAATACACATTTTTTAAAATCCAATTTTTTACTCCATTACTAACCATTTAAATCCAGATTTAGTCCATTGGTGTTCTTTAATCCTCACAGCTCATGGTTCAATGAGGATAACTCACTTGTTTTTCATTACAATTCATGTTTTTGTCATGCTGCTATTGGCCTAGACCGCCAGGGGAACTGGCACACTGATACACTGGGATCCTAGCTCACCCCCTTTCCCCCAACCCCCTCATCACTTACTTTAACTCTGCCTGTCCCATTAAAGTTACTAACCATAGACCTTTCTGGAGTCCCTGAGCTCCATTGTCTCGTAGATTCCTCTGAGCTGCCGTAGACGTCCTCCTGCTGTGGACGATCTGGACTCCAGCTGATACGGACATGCTGGACTCCAGCAGCAACAGCTACTACTACTGGTCTCATCACTATCACTTCTCTCTTACTCCCCTCTATCTGTCTTTCCAGACCCAACTCGGTCTAGGCATGATGTGTGTCTAACATGAGTCTGGTTCTGCTCGAGGTTTCTGCCTGTTAAAGGAAGTTTTTCCTCTCCGCTGTAACTAGCTAAATACTACGATGTGCAATGCTCATGGTGGATTAAGGTGGGGTCAGACTGAGTCTTACCTTGTCTTGGTGTTGGGTCTCTGTTCATAATTTGACATAGAGTGGTCTAGACCTGCTCTGTTTGTAAAAGCGTCTTGAGATAACGTTTGTTGTGATTTGGCGCTATACAAATAAAGATTGATTGATTGATTGATTGATTGATTGATTGATTGATTGATTGATTGATTGATTGATTGATTGATGTTAAAACTTGTTTTTATGTACATTGAAAAGCCCTAAATATAAATACAATAGTTTTACATGACATATATTTTTTGTTTATTTTATTTTAAATTTTGAATTCTTGTTTTCATGAAGTGATGATGATAAATTAACCCGACACCTCTTCTGTCACATGCTGCCCAGATTTTGATGCTGCATTAAGCGGGTTTGGAAGGCATATATTACCTAAAATAGACTTTAAAAAAGGGTCAATTTGACCCGCAACATAACAGGATGGTTAAAAGACAGCAACCCCCAATTATCTCTTCTTTGTTTCACATAATGTACGTATCAGTACAGATCACATAATGTTCTTTTGCATACAGGATTTATGAAGTTAAACACCAAATGATTGAAATGATGAAAAGTGCTATTGACTGAACAGGATCTGCACAAATCTGGGAAGATGTCCTTCTTGAGAATCCTTGCACACTCTCCATGTAAATCTGAAAACCATGAATTGGCTTGAGCTCAGCTGTGTTAGCATGAAGAAGTCTTTGTGGACCTTGTTTATAGTCAATGCTAAGGCCACTATATGCACAAAATGCTCATAATTAAATGGAATTTAGATGATAAAGCTTTCAGGGAAATGATTATTTTGTCCCTCAGAAGTTGGTGGAGACCAAAGCAAAGTTGAGAGGAGAGTAAATGTAGGACAATCAAGAGAGGTGAACACAATCCTGAATTATCTATACCAGGGGTTCCCAAATTATTCAGCCTGCGACCCCCAAAAATATAGGTGCCAAAGACTCGTGACCCCCACTGTCCCTCAAAGTGATTTAATGCGGCTTCATTTAGCTGGTCTGCAGAAAATGACCCTACCTATATGAGCATGTGTCTGTGTTTCCTGTGCTGTTATGAATGAACCTGCTGCTACTGATGCTTTGATAATTAACTGTTCACTAACCCTAAACTTAGGAGTCATCTGGAAACAAAGAAAGGCAGAAAATTCCTTACACTTTATATTTTCAAGGTTTCATTTCAAGGTTAGCTTCTATTTTTGTTGATATTTTTTACTATAATGGGTGGTCCCGACCCACACCTTGGGAACCCCTGATCTATACTGTTGCGTTGTTAGAGGATCATCTAACTAAACCTTGATAAGGGGACCTCAAGTAAGCATTGATGATTTTAAAAGTTGTCAATGAGGTATCTATCATGTTTTTTATTCTTTCATCATTGATTTGTTCATGTTACAGAAACACAAGAAGTTTAGCTAATTCCTGCTGCTTTTGAAGTTTGGCCATCTGGACCTTACGTCCTCCTCTTATTCTGATGTTATGTAACCTTACAGACTTCGAGTCCAGGCCCAACTCAAGCAATCAGAGCTTTTCAGTCTTGTCATAAAGTCAGTGTGCACTATTAACACTAGTGACTGGGATGAGGCAGCTTTTCAAGGTGATCTCACCTGGCAGTGCAAGTGTTGAAGGAGCGCTACCTTTGGTCTACACTTTCACTAGCATTAGTAACTTTTACAGCCATCTCAGATCCATCATCACGTGACTGACGGAGACCGTGAGCAGTCTTGTCCAAAAGATTGCAGCTCTTCAATGGAGAAATAAATGAGAGGTGGTGTTTCTGAGGGTGTAACCCATCTGCAGTCAGAACTCTCTCTCAGATGTGTGTTGCTACAGCAGTGTGTGCCTTTCAGTGTGTGTGTGTGTGTGTGTGTGAGTGCACTGTCAGAGAAATGACTAATGGCTGAGGCAGCCAGGTCTCTTAAGAACAAGCACTGGGCTCTAACATTATGCCCTTCACGTTTAAGGAGCATCTACAAATCCTCAGCGGGGTTTGCTGTCTGCCCCTCACGCGAATCCATCAACAGTCCAGACTGGTGCAACAACATGTCACTGATGAAACGTGACGGGGAAGCTCTCTCTATTGAACCTTTTAAACTTATAAACCCAAAGTTATCAGAGAACATGGCGACGTGCCAAACTGCTAATATTTGTGCTGTGTTCGTTATCTTAACATGCTCACACAGATACTTAGACCTGCAAAACATGCAGGGAACAAACAAGCTAAAGCCAAATGATAGTTTAGTAGATATGGGAAAACTTGAGTTAAAATCTGTTGGCTGTGCTGGATGAAAGGATTGGAATAACCTTTGTTCATATTTGTCAGTTATCAAATGACAAGTAGCTTAGCTTAGCAGTGATACAAAAATCTGTGAAATCCAAACACACATAGCCACATAGGAACCTGTCCTTTCCCTTGAGTCCCATACCAAGCTTAGCTATTTGACAATTTGGGCTTACTTTATAACATTTTAACTGGGAAACTTTACTGAATCCAATTGATGTGTTTACATCTGAACCTGAAACGTAATAAAAACCATGGCCCATATGCACGTCCAGTCATTACACAAACTGGACCATTAGTCTACCTATATGAGCATGTGTCTGTGTTTTGGTCGTAGCGTTAGCCGAATGCACGACTGCAAATAACTGGCCAATGAACTAACTGAGCCATGAAAGTGAGGCTGGTGCAAAACGTCATATGTCCAGGGAACCTCCTGGAAAACCCTGATCCAACAAATTCAAACTGCACGTCTACTACGCATAAACAACAATAAACATGGCGAGCGGTACCGCTGTGACTGAGAGAAGATCAAGAAGAAACAATGCTTCAGAGGAAGAAGAAATGGACATTTGATTAGAAGAATATAGAATGAACAAACAGCTGTTATCAGCAAGTCAATCAAAGTCAAAGAGAACAAACAAGGAGAAAGGGAAAGTTTGGCTTCAGATCTTGAACCGGGTAAATGTGTGTGGTGTTTCTGAGCGCGCACAGTAGAAGACCTACAAAATAAAATAAGCAACATGAAAGCAGCTTTGTGCAACAAGCACCGCCACCAACGTGGTCCAGGTGGAGGACCACCTGTCCCCCCATTGGAGGATGAGGACTTATTAATGGAGTTGTTTGGGAAGGATTCACTTCACGGTGTTGCTGGTAGGTTACCAAAGAATGATGTTCTACTTCATTCATGTCAAATAATCTACAGAAGAACTTTTATTTACATGGTTATGATTTGTCGGCACTACAGGGTGGAATTGTGTAGGAACAGTCTAACAGGTGTGGTAATCCTGCTGCTAGCACCTGTAATGGTGGGGTCTACCTCCATTAAATGTAATGCTTTATTGTGGTGTTAACCTGACTCATGCAGACCGCAAATCCATTTGCTTTTCACCATTAACACAAACGGCCTGTTTCCATCGCTAATGGCTGGATGTGCATATGGGCCGAGGCTCCTCTGTTCTAATCCAGATTCATATTTTGTTAAATTTTCCCCAAATTAGGGATTTTTCTAGAGTTGAAGCACAAAATTGTACTATTTTATCTTAAATTAGAAAAAAATAAGATTCTCTCTCTTAGGTAGATCCAATATATTTGTAAATGTCCGGGGCCCCTTTCTTGAATCTGTCCATAGTACTTCATTTTCAGATATTCCAAGTTAAAGCAAGGTGAAATGAATGTGGAATGTAATTTAAGTTAGTATCCGGGTAATAAGCAGGATAAAGCATTGTAAGCAGGTTTTCAGGGTGCTCAAGACTCCTCCGCTTCACGTCGTGGGTCTTGTCTCACCCTGTCGGGATTCTTTTTCACATAACAACCTGCTAATCATACATTATCCCTTACTTATGGTGTGTTTGTTTGGTTTGCTGTTTTCTCTTTTGTTTTAATTGGAAATTTGGATGGATGTGTGTGTTTGTATGTCCATATATGTATGTGTATATATATATATATATATATATATATATATATATATATGTGTGTGTGTGTGTGTGTGTGTGTATAGATTTTGTATTATCAATATTTTTATTATTATTTATTTTTTTCCTGATGCTTTATGTTAAAGCTGGAGTCACAAGTGTGGTCATTGTTATTTGTAATGTTGTCTGTTCGACATCAGCAAATATGTTAATGCAGCTATTATTTTTTCTAATATCACTACTTGTATTTGTTTAAAGGTGACATATCATGCAAAATTGACTTTTTAATGGCTCTCTACCTGAAATATGTTTCCCTGGCATGTCTACAAACCCCCCGAGAATGTAAAAAATCCATTCTGCCCCTGTTCTGATTTCTCCACCTTTCTGTAAATGTGTGTGAAACGAGCCGTTTCAGACTTCAGTGTTTTTGTTACGTAACAACAATATCCGGTCTGTCGCAGAGTCAGAGCTCGGAGCTTGTTCAGCCCATAGTCTGTATAAAATAATACTGAATCCCTCCTCCGTTTTTCATTACCTGCACACATGTGTGCTAACAAGGAGCTTAGGAGGGAGGCATGCTAGTTGTAGGCTGTCTTAATAAACACAAAGGTCGGTTTTACTCCCCACGTCTGCAGATTTGAAGATCTAGTGGATGATTTTTATTTGTCATGGATAAGTGCTAGCGCTAGTTAGCATAGCTACATAGCTACATGTCGTAGCTGTAGCTGTGTACCAAGACACACGTCAACATACTGACAAATAAAACAACAAGAAACACTAAATCTGTGACCAATCCTTCAGAAAGGTCCTGCTGCCTTTCTGGCAGAGGTCGGTTTTACTCCCCACGTCTGCAGATTTGAAGATCTAGTGGATGATTTTTATTTATCATGGATAAGTGCTAGCGCTAGTTAGCATAGCCACATAGCTACATGTTCGTGGCTGTGTACCAAGACACACGTCGACATACTGATAAATAAAACAACAAGAAACACTAAATCTGTGACCAATCCATCAGAAAGGTCCTGCTGCAGGCGCCTCTCCGTCAGGATCAGATTCTGGATCAGATTCAGAGGGTTGAAGTAACGTGATCTCTGAGCAGCCGTGTATATTCAGCCAACATGTAAACATTAGGTCAACGTGTTGGACAGCCGAGGCACATCCACTTCCTGAGGGGGCGTGGTCAAAGAGAAAACAGAGTGTTCTGAGGAGGACTGAAGAAGAGAGTTTTTCAGGCAGACCAAAATCTGATTTCAAAGTGTTTTTTTGAGTATAAACTTTAAAGACATGTTTTGGGGACCTCTTAGACCAATATATATTGATGAAAAAAGCGTGATATGTCACCTTTAACATGTTGATGCCTTTATATAAAAGGTGCTTATATATGTATCTTATACCATTGTTGCATAATCCTTTGAATGCCAATAAAAAAAGGAAAAAATAAAAAAAATAAGCACAACATGACTTTGAAAGTTTCCAGAAAGCAACTATTTTCTGCTCCACTGTCAGCAGCAGAAGTGTTGTCCCTGCTAGCAAGCCTTTTTCTTTAATCTGAAGTCAGTCATCTCAAAATAATCAAGAGCTACACTTTCAAAATAGGAATGTAAACATCTGATGTATGACTTGTAGTCTATTTTTTCAGGCTTTTGAAACCAGACTATAGGGAGGCGAGATCGAGTGTATTTCCCAGTTTGTCAGTCAATATAAAGACAATGGACATGAAATGTATCCTGCACTCTGCATTTTTTATGTCCTCTACTTGAAAGTTCTCCTAACATGATCCCACGATGGGCTCGTTACTACTAAACAGATGAGAAGGAGAGTGTGAAATTCCAGGTAACATCTGCCCTCACACTCAGACTTCTCCTCCTGCGACCTTGCATAGGCGGTTTCTACTTTTGCAACTTTCCTCAGAACAGAATCCCTCAGGGCTTCCTTTTTTTCCGCAAATAATGACATGAAAGCCCTGTGAAGACGGATGGATTATAAAGCTGAAAGCTGTCTTAATGTAGGCTTTGAGCTGCAGGCAACACTTTTTGAATTATACTACCTTCACACTGAGATTAAACGCTGTCATACATGCATCTAAATCCCATTTACTGCAAGTGTAAAAGTGTGTAATTTACATCCTGAGAGATTAAAGGTCCTGTCTCTGGTTTCAGAAATGTAATACTTCCACAGATCAGATGTGGAATAAAAAGAAAATCTACTCTATATGTTCCGGTAAAAGGTTTGTGAGGACATCAATCAGTCGAGTCAATTAGTAAATGACAAGTCGTCTGCTTTAATTCATGCCATTCATCAACAGTCAATGGGACTTTCCCTGCGCTGCCACCCATTGTGATGTCCCGTAGGTGCTCCCAGGATGAGAGTGAGCCAACACTGCTGGCATGATTTTGCTCTCTCATTTGTCTCAATTATTCAAAAAATGGATTACTTTGGAGCATGAAGGGATCAGCTTTCCAATCCAGTCATCTTAAAGATGGATAGTTGCAGGAATTTAACAGTTTGTGTTAGATGTGTTGGAAAATCTCTACAGGAGATACTACTGTACGCTTTAACAGTTAGTCTTTCATCCAGTCAGGCGTTTTCCTTCATATCAAAAGGAAACATGGAGATCTGAAGACCCAGTTCTTATTATGAGACTTCTTTTTGTGGTTTAAATGTCAGAGTAGGTGTTTAAAGGCAACATGTTCAGGCTACTTTAAAAGCATAACCATCTCTTTCATATACACTACCAGTCAAAAGTTTGGACACACCTTCTCCTGCAATGCTTTTCTTTTATTTATAATTTTCAACATTGTAGATTAATACTGAAGACATCAAAACTATGAAATAATCTGGTTTTGCCATAATCTGGATTACAACAGTAGTCAAATAGGGCTATCCATTGTGTACTAACCCTACCTCTGAACAACACAACTGATGGTCTCAAACACATTAAGAAGGCAAGTCATTCTACAAATGAACTCTTGACAAGGCTCATGTTCATTAGAAACCATTCCAGGAGACCACTTCATGAAGCAGACTGAGAGAATACCAAGAGTGTGCAAAGCTGTCATGAAGGAAAAAGGGGGCTACTTTACAGAGTCTAAAATCTAAAACAGATTCTGCTTTGTTTAACACGTCTTTGTTCATTACATAACTCCATATATGTTCTTTCATAGGTTTGATGTCTTCATTAAAATAAATACAAACCCTTGAATGAAAAGGTGTTTCCTACGGAAGAGGATAAGAGCCAATTGAAAAACAAAAATGAAGGTCAAATTTCTTTTTTTATTATTATTCTTAGGAAAAAGTCAGAATTCTGAGATTAAAGTCAGAATTCTGGTGGATTTTCAAAGCTATCTGAAATTTAAAAATATGCCTGGTAGTTATATATTTGGCATTACAATAAATCTCAGTTTCCACTGATATGTTTTGATTCAGACTGAAAGGAGAAAACCTCAAAATGTGATGCTGCCAATTACAGCTACACGTGATTGGGAATTTCAAAATAAAAGCCATTGGACATGTAGTATGTTAGTGATGATTTTGGATATTTTCAAAGTGAGATTTTTTAAACAAATCCCTGTTTCCATTGACTAATTTCAGTTCAGACAAAAAGTAGACAGAATTCTGACTTTTTTCTCACAATTCTGACTTTAATCTCAGAATTCTGACTTTAATCTCAGAATTCTGACTTTAATCTTAGAATTCTGACTTTTTTCTCAGATTTCTGAGTTTAATCTCAATCTCAGAATTCTGACTTTAATCTAAGAAGAATTCTGACTTTAATCTTAGAATTCTGACTTTAATCTAAGAAGAATTCTGACTTTAATCTAAGAAGAATTCTGACTTTAATCTTAGAATTCTGACTTTAATCTTAGAAGAATTCTGACTTTAATCTCAGAGTTCTGAATTTAATCTTAGAATTCTGACTTTTTTCTGAGATTTCTGACTTTAATCTCATTCTCGGAATTCTGACTTTAATCTAAGAAGAATTCTGACTTTAATCTTGGAATTCTGACTTTAATCTTAGAAGAATTCTGACTTTAATCTCAGAGTTCTGATTTTAATCTTAATCTCAGAATTCTGACTTTTTTTTCTGATTTCTGACTTTAATCTCAGAATTCTGAATTTAATCTCAGAATTCTGAATTTAATCTCAATCTCATAATTCTGCCTTTTTTCTTAGCTTTCTGACTTTAATCTCATAATTCTGACTTTAATCAGAGAATTCTGACTTTTTTCTCAGAATTCTGACATTAATCTTAGAATTCTGACTTCAATAATAATATATATATTTTTTTATTTGACATTATTATTTATTTTTTTCAGTGGCCCTAATCCTCTTCTGCAGTTTCCAAACTTTTGACTAGTAGTCGATGCTAAGATACAAATCCCAACACACCCATAAAGGTGTTGAGTTCTAAGAAGCCTGCAAAGAGAAAGTATGGATGTGTCTCCTCTCTATATGAAGTTTAAATTAGATTATTAGGGCACACTCACACTGAAAATGGTATTCATTATTATGGAAACTCCACAAAAACCTCAAAGACAAGCGTCTCTGATGACCTGACAGAAGTTCAACGTGATATATTTACCTTGTCGAGCCAGAGCAGTGGAAGGCCATGTTTCAATCCGCTCTGTGACGGGAGACAGACAGGCGCAGCGACAAGTCACAGCAGCGAGGTTTCAGGAGCAGAAGGAGCCACAGAGATGAAATTCCCCTGTGAAGTCAGTCCTACCTGTGCATGTTGAGGACTGAGGCAGAGGAGCGGCTCAGGGGATGCTCAAGCACTTTCTGAGGACACATAAAAGTTTGTTCAATGAGTTCTCATTGGTCAGGAGTCGTTCAGTAGGGGGAGGCTACATTTTATTACCGACACTTAAAAAGATGCAGAAGCCCATGAAGCCTCCATGTGTACCCCTCCTCCTCCCTCCTGTTCTTTTCTTTACAGTGCCTCCTAATGGCATGTATGCCTGTATGTAATTCTCTCAATAATTATTGTTGGGATAGAGAAGAAACAGCAAGTAAGTGATGAAATGTGGGTTTCATAATCACGTGTACTCATCAGTGTGGCTGACAAATGCACGTTAGCCTGTAGTGTTGACATGAAGGAAGCCTTGTTATTACCCGCGGGGCCTCAGGGAGACCTGCTGTTTATGCATCCTGCATGTTATGTAATTGATTTTGTGGTGTTTGATCTGTGATTTTTGTTGCACTTTGGAAGATCTGAGGGATGAAGAACAGATGGAGTGAGTGAAGCTGTTAGAGGAATATTTCACCAACTCAGCTAAAATGAAATATGTGATAGTTCTGACTCTTGTTTTGACACTTGTTACAGGTAAGAGTTCCTCATCCACAAAAGGTTTAACTGCTCAGGTTGTACACTACCAGTCCAAAGTGTGGAAACACCTTCTCATTCAAGGGTTTGTGTTTATTGTAATGATTGTAAACACTGTAGATTAATACTGAAAACATCAAAACTATGGAAGAACATATATGGAATTATGTAATGAACAAAAAAGTGTTAAACAAAGCAGAATCTGTTTTATATTTTAGATTCTGTAAAGTAGCCCCCTTTTTCCTTCATGACAGCTTTGCACACTCTTGGGATTCTCTCAGTCTGCTTCATGAAGTGGTCTCCTGGAATGGTTTCTAATGAACATGAGCCTTATCAAGAGTTCATTTGTAGAAGACTTGCCTTCTTAATGTGTTTTAAAACCCTCAGTTGTGTTGATCAGAGGAGGGTTAGTACCAAGCGGCAACCTCCGGTCTACAAATATGAGTCCAATGCAGAAATGCTAAAAATTGCAGTTCATCAAGGATCCGCTGGAGGCTGGCTCCGGAAGTACCAGAAACCACATACACACCAATTTACAAATTTCAGCTGAACCTTTTAAAAAACAAAATAACTGGTCATTCACTCCTCCAGCACTCACAGCCCAGCCCACAAACCCATCCACATCAACAATCAAGCAGTCGAAATAGTGGATCACTTCAAATATCTCGGACTCACCCTGGACAATAAACTCAACTTTGATCAACACACCACTGACATTCACAAACGCTGCCAACAAAGACTCTCTGCCATCCGCAAACTTAAAGCACTTTCTGTCGCCCCCCCCCCACCTTCTACTGTTACTGTACCAAAGCATCATCCAACCCATTCTCCTCTACTGTTCCCCCTGCTACTACAACATGCTAACTGTCTCCAACAAAAACAAACTCATACGCATCACAAACACTGCCACCAAAATCATCCGCCTCCCCACACCCAACCTGTCTGACCTCAACAACAGAGCCATCATACGCAGAGCACGGACTATAACACTGGACCCGCAGTGTGTTCATATGTGTTCGGTGTGTTCATATGTGTTCAGTGTGTTTATATGTGTCCTATGTGTTCATATGTGTTCGGTGTGTTTATATGTGTCCTATGTGTTCATATGTGTTCAGTGTGTTTATATCTGTCCTATGTGTTCATATGTGTCTGGTGTGTTCATATGTGTTCAGTGTGTTTATATGTGTCCTATGTGTTCATATGTGTTCGGTGTGTTTATATGTGTCCTATGTGTTCATATGTGTTCAGTGTGTTTATATCTGTCCTATGTGTTCATATGTGTCTGGTGTGTTCATATGTGTTCTGTGTGTTTATATGTGTTCGGTGTGTTCATATGTGTTCGGTGTGTTCATATGTGTCCTGTGTGTTTATATGTGTCCGGTGTGTTTATATGTGTTCGGTGTGTTCATAGGTGTTTGGTGTGTTAACATGTGTCCGGTGTGTTTATATGTGTTCGGTGTGTTTATATGTGTTCAGTGTGTTTATATGTGTTCGGTGTGTTTATATGTGTTCGGTGTGTTTATATGTGTTCGGTGTGCAGATACGTGTCCTATGTGTTCATATGTGTCCGGTGTGTTCATATGTGTCCGGTGTGTTCATATGTGTCCAGTGTGTTCATATGTGTTCGGTGTGTTTATATGTCTCCGGTGTGTTTATATGTGTTCGGTGTGTTTATATATGTCCGGTGTGTTTATATGTGTCCGGTGTGTTTATATGTGTCCGGTGTGTTCATATGTGTTCGGTGTGCATATATGTGTCCTATGTGTTCATATGTGTCCTATGTGTTCATATGTGTTCGGTGTGTTTATATGTGTACGGTGTGTTTATATGTGTCCGGTGTGTTTATATGTGTTCGGTGTGTTTATATGTGTCCGGTGTGTTTATATGTGTTCGGTGTGTTTATATGTGTCCGGTGTGTTCATATGTGTTCGGTGTGTTTATATGTGTCCGGTGTGTTCATATGTCTTCGGTGTGTTTATATGTGTTCGGTGTGTTCATATGTGTTCGGTGTGTTTATATGTGTTCGGTGTGTTCATATGTGTTCGGTGTGTTTATATGTGTCCGGTGTGTTTATATGTGTTCGGTGTGTTTATATGTGTCCGGTGTGTTCATATGTGTTCGGTGTGTTCATATGTGTTCGGTGTGTTCATATGTCTTCGGTGTGTTTATATGTGTTCGGTGTGTTCATATGTGTTCGGTGTGTTTATATGTGTTCGGTATGTTCATATGTGTTCGGTGTGTTTATATGTGTCCGGTGTGTTTATATGTGTTCGGTGTGTTTATATGTGTCCGGTGTGTTTATATGTGTTCGGTGTGTTTATATATGTCCGGTGTGTTTATATGTGTCCGGTGTGTTTATATGTGTCCGGTGTGTTCATATGTGTTTGGTGTGCATATATGTGTCCTATGTGTTCATATGTGTTCAGTGTGTTTATATGTGTTCTGTGTGTTCATATGTGTTCGGTGTGCATATATGTGTCCTATGTGTTCATATGTGTTCGGTGTGTTTATATGTGTCCGGTGTGTTTATATGTGTCCGGTGTGTTCATATGTGTTTGGTGTGTTTATATGTGTCCGGTGTGTTCATATGTGTTCAGTGTGTTTATATGTGTCCGGTGTGTTCATATGTCTTCGGTGTGTTTATATGTGTTCGGTGTGTTTATATGTGTCCAGTGTGTTTATATGTGTCCGGTGTGTTTATATGTGTCCTATGTGTTCATATGTGTTCAGTGTGTTATATGTGTCCAGTGTGTTCATATGTCTTTGATGTGTTTATATGTGTTCGGTGTGTTTATATGTGTTCGGTGTGTTTATATGTGTTCGGTGTGTTTATATGTGTCCTATGTGTTCAGTGTGTTCATATGTGTCTGCTGTGTATATATGTGGGATGAGGTGCACCATTGTTGTGAGGCTGGGTGGATGTTTATTGTTTATTGTGTTTATACATGTATTCCTGTACAGAGGGAGGCAACAAATCTCCTTATTAAGGACAAATAAAGATCTATCTATCTATCTATCTATCTATCTATCTATCTATCTATCTATCTATCTATCTATCTATCTATCTATCTATCTATCTATCTATCTATCTATCTATCTATCTATCTAAAAAAGCCGATCTTTACAGCAGAAATAAACATGCTTACAGCCTGGTTAAAAAACGAGTGTAGTCTGGATAGCTTCTCGATTGGCACACACTGTACGGGGATGCATTTTTTTCTAATGCTGCAATTTCGAAGATAGGAGGCACAGCTGACTTGACTTACAGGCGGGAACACTGTAGCAGTAGCAATATGGCTCCCGCCGACAATTGGCCTCAAAAGATGGGTGACGTCACGGATACTACGTCCATAATTTATACCGTCTAGGGTTAGTACACAATGGATAGTCCTATTTGACTACTGTTGTAATCCAGATTATGGCAAAACCAGATTATTTCATAGTTTTGATGTCTTCAGTATTAATCTACAATGTTGAAACTAATTAAAATAAACATTGAATGAGAAGGTGTGTCCAAACTTTTGACTGGTCGTGTACTTCAGTCATTTTGATGCAGCAGGAGATAATTTACCAGCTCCCTGAAGTGAATGACTTTGTGATCATGTGTTGCCACAGCTGCTCTGAAGGAAAGACAATTGTGGTCTGAAAAAGAGATAACCACTGCTGTCTGGCTGCATAATGACCACCTCTACTGGCCATATTGTTCTGAAGGTGCTTTCCACAGCATGGCCTGTTTTCCTGTGTGTGTTTGTGTACTGCATTATTGGTGTATTGATCCTGGCAATTGCTACCATGCTAAATAAAAAGCTATTCCAGTTCAGTAACTCTGCAGTTAACTGATACTTTGCAATTTACTGCAACCAGAAACACACAGGTGAGGGATTAAGTGTTTGCTCCTGTATCATATTGCATGAATTGACTGCTGGTGTGAGAGAGCTGTAAGGGGAACCTGATACATTGACTGGACCTCCTCAGAGATCTGGCACAGAGATCATGTGTCCAGCCTGGATAATTGAGAGCTCATGCTCCCAATGAGCAAGCAGGCCAAGGGGAAAGAGAGAACAATTTGTGATTATCCATCCATGTGGCAGGCCCCATGACTAGCACACTTGTGACCTGGAGTCACAGGCGCTGAGTACAGCTGGATGCTGTGGTCCCAGTGAAGGGGAGAGTGTCATGGTAATGGTCACAGAGCTACAACATGTTTGATCTGTCAGATATCAAAGCTGTGTGCACTAAGGTGGGTTTAGGATTCAATAAAAGCTCTGCAGTGTCAGTGTGTTGGAGTAGATTGATGTGTAGCTTTGTAACATCAGCATCATTTCCCCCTGCATAACATCGTCCATCGGCCGTGTGGTGATTGGCTGGAAAGCACAACAGGTACAATACCTAACTCCAGGTTGTCTGAGTGAAACCAAATGTCAGTGTTGAATTAATGCTTTATCCAAACCTTGATCTTTACCTGAGCCTGATCAAGCACCTAAAAAGATCACAACATTTTAGTGAAACAGTTGCTTCACTGACAATTTTGAAACACTAACTGTGTAGTTCTCAGTGTGTAGCATTGGTCATGTGGCTTGCACAGAATAGTTGTAGTTTAAGCCTCACTATCTAGCATTATTTCTAATCTTAGCAAACATCAGTAAACATGAGCTAGCTTATGTTAGCTTACTGGTCATACAACTCAGTGCTGTTGCTTAAAAGCTGATACAGACATTCTTTGCATTGTAGTTCAATAATGTATTGACTTTTTCTGAATTGCCTGATATCATAAGCTAATTTGATATTTTTAATTATCCATCAATCTTTATTTGTCTTGCGCCAAATCACAACAAACATTATCTCAAGACTCTTTTACAAACAGAGCAGGTCTAGACCACTCTATGTCCAATTATGAACAGAGACCCAACACCAAGACAGGATAAGACTCAGTCTAACCCCACCTTAATGCACCATGCGCATTGCACCTCGCAGTATTTAGCTAGTTACAGCGGAGAGGAAAAACTTCCTTCAACAGGCAGAAACCTCGAGCAGAACCAGACTCATGTTAGACAGACATCTGCTGAGACCGAGTTAAGTCTGAAAAGAGGGATAGAGGAGAGTAAGAGAGAGAGGGAGCGGTGATAGTGATGAGACGAGTAGTAGAAGCTGTTGCCGCTGGAGTCCAGCACGTCCGTATCAGCTGGAGTCTGGAACATCCACAGCAGGAGGACGTCTACGGCAGCTCAGAGGAACCTACGAGACAAGGGAGCTCAGGGACTCCAGAAAGGTCTATGGTTAGTAACTTTAATAGGACAGGAAGACTTAAAGGAAGTGATGAGGGGGTTGGGGGGAAGGGGGTGAGACAGGATCTCAGTGGGTCAGTTCCCCCGGCAGTCCAAGCCTATAGCAGCATAACTTAGAGCTGGTTCAAGCCTGATCCAGCTCTAACTATAAGCTTTATCAAAAAGGAAAGTTTGAAGCCTACTCTTAAAATAGAGAGGGTGTCTCCCTCCCGGACCCTGACTGGTAGATGAATCCAAAGGAGAGGGGCCTGATAACTGAAGGTTCTACCTCCCATACTACTTTTAGAGACTTTAGGTACGACCAGCAGGCCTGCATGTTGGGAGCGTAGTGTTCCAGAGGGGTAATAGGGCACTATGAGCTCTTTAAGATATGAAGGTTTTCTGATCATTAAGAGCTTTGCAGGTCAGAAGAAGGATTTAAAATTCTAGTCTAGAGTCAGTGTAGAGAATCTAACATGGGAGAGATGTGCTCTCTCTTCGTAGTTCTAGGCAGCTTGAGCTGCAGCGTTTTGATCTAGCTGAAGAGTCTTCACTGTAAACTACTGTTTACTTGTATATCTGATAAACTTCTACACCGCTTGTTCATTCAGTAAGCTGTCATTATCCCCTGCTAGCAAACAATGGCACCTGGTTTCTCATGGGTGATTAAGTGGGTTTGCTGGCATTGATTTCATCCACATTCAAACTTTCTCACCATACCAATATCACCTTAGTTTATCATTATTCTCACTGACTATGTGAGCTGAGCAGAGAGTTAAGCACATCTCTGATCATCTAAGACATTATCACAACTAAATCATAAAATCAAATACATCTACGATGGTATAACCACAGCTGCCAGTATTATCCTCCTTACTCTGACTTCAACAGAACAGAAATATTCATTTAATTTAGATAAGAAACTGTGTGAAAATTGGTGCCCTTGCGATGTGACCTTGCAAAGATTTTTGACAGTTTTTTTTATTCCCGTCTTCTTCTCCACAGAGTTCTGTATATGGTCATCTGGGCTCTGACAGCCATCTGAAAAAGAAAAAAATCAATAGTGCTTCTCTTAATCAAAAGTGCTTGGAGTTTATGGCAGAACGCCACGAGAGAAAAGCAGTTATTGACTTTGGGTTTTTTAAGGAGAAGGTGAACAGAGGAGGAAATCCAGAAACGGATTGTATCATTCTCTCTTTTGTGCATCAGAGACACGGACCACCATGAGACTGATGGAGAAAACTCATTTCCTATTGTTGACAACTGTTAAACATACTGTAACCAAGGACTCCAGCTTATGGACATTTTTGTTCATGTGTAGTTGCGTAATCCTCCCCTCCCCCTTATTTGAGGAGAGCTTATTCTGTTTAAACAGGACAGATGGCATTTTAATTGCAGTACCTGACTGCCAGGAACAAATGAGACATTGACAGTAACTGGTTGTCTTTCAATTCATACTTTGCTGATATGCTGTTTCCCCGAGACTAAAATCCACGATACAGTGAAACACAAATATTACATTTATCCCCTAAATCCTTGTTTTTTTTAATTGAGTATTACTCCCATTAGACTCCCAAGGAACAGACTGCAAGTCTGTTTGATGCTCTGTGACGTATTTCACTTCATATATTGTCCTATGATTCACTTCTTCTAGAGTTTTTCTGAATATTATTTGTACTGGACTCTGCATGTGAGAAGATTAACCTGCTATGGAGCTCTGGGACCATAGTCTGTATAAAAAATGGACATAGTATCCGTGACGTCACCCATCTGTTCCTGAGCGCTGTTTTGAAGCACTCAAGAACAGATGGGTGGTCAGTGGGTGCCATACTGGAAATGCTGAACTCAACCTACAGATTGGGGGGGTCAACATAGTAAGAGTGCATGAACACAAATTCCTTGGGGTAATAATAGATGAAAAAATTTGCTGGAAACCTCACATCAAACACGTCCAATCCAAGCTGTCAAGAAGCATTTCAGTTCTCGCCAAAGCCAAGCACACTATGGATCATAGATCACTTCTTATTCTCTACTGTTCACTGATCTTACCATATCTCAGTTACTGTGCTGAGGTGTGGGGAAACACCTATAAAAGCTCCCTGCAACCACTGTCAGTCCTACAGAAAAGAGCCATCAGAATAATTCACAATGCTGATTTCCGCGAACACACAAATTCATTGTTCCTCAAATCACAAACACTGAAATTATTTGACCTCGTAGATTGTAAAACTGCACAAATTGTGTACAAGGCTAGAAAAAATCTCCTTCCAGGAAATATTCAAAGATTATTCTGTGAAAGAGAGGGGAGTTATAACTTAAGAGGGAAGTTGAGATTAAAGATGGTGAGTGTTCGGACCACAAGGAAAAGCTTTTGTATTTCAGTCTGTGGTGTTAAACTATGGAACAGTCTCAGTATGGCACTAAAGCAATGTGTGAACATAATTCAATTCAAGAAGTACAAAGAAATGATTTTCATAAGGTACAAGGAGGAAGACAAGTGTATATAATCACGAGGGGTTTACTTTTGTTTGTTAGCATAAATATGAAGATAATATATGAAGATTTGACATGTGGGATTGCTCTCGTATAATGGCAGAAAATAGTGAATAGAGGGGTAGGATTAGATAAGTTTGAACTTCTTCCTACTCCTTTTCGCACATGTAAAGTAAATTGTTTCACTGCTTGCTAATATTGATTTTGTTTCTTTTGTAAAACTGTTTCTTTTTATTTTATTTTTTTCTTGTATGTTTGTATAACTCTTTCTTTTTTTCTGCTTTTTTTTTTTTATTGTATTTTTACTTTTACATGTTCGAAATAAAGTCATCAAATCAAATCAAAATCAAACCTAACTTCGTCCAAGCTAGTGTGAGGTAAAGAGGCGGGCCTTCAGCCTTTAAAGGGTGCCAACTTAGTGACATTGTTGCTATATTTAGAGAGTTTTCAGACCCCTCTAGGGACTATTTTTCAAAAAGCGACTAGTGCTGGGCGATCATTCGATAATGATTATTATCATGATACATTTTTTCTCAATATAAATATTAAAAATGTTTGATAAAATTTTTATATAAAGAAAACTTGTAATTACACCCCCCAGCCACTTGAAATTGAGGGGGCGCTGATGAGCCTAAAACGCTAGTTGCCACCTAACATTAGACAGAAGAAGAAGACTGCATTGAACAGCCAATCATGTCCCAGGGTGAGAGGTAGGCGGGGCTTAAAGGCGTTCAGAGCAGAATGTAAACACAGCTGAAACGAGCGACAGCGACACTGAAGAAAACTGAAAACCTAGCAGCTGAAAGCAGAGTCGTTAGTCTGACACTGAGTCGAGTCTGCGTTAAATGGAGCGCTGCCTGCAAGCTAGTTCAGGCAGACAACTCGAGCCGCGCTCATCATACTGACACGTCACCACCTCTCCATCAGCTGATCTCAACATCCTCATTCGGCGGTCTATTTAAACGGCAAGTCTCCCTGTCTCTGCCTCTGCTTGCAGTGCTCCTGCTGTTCTGCTCAGTGCTGTGTGAAGTTTGTCCCCACCTCCTCCCCGGCTTCCACCTGCGGGCTCCAGGGGGTTAGTCCTCTCTCATTGCTCCTAATGTCTGCATTTAAATAATCTACGAGGAGTAATGAAATTCGGAGCCCACACGCCAAACACAATACTGTATGCTGCAATAAACTTATTAAGTAAACGTGAGTTGTCTGACTGAACTGTTAACTTCATACACTTCATTAAATCTACTTTCAGGATGTGGGTAAAGGAAGAGCACAGAGACTACTTCTGCTGTGAACATGTTTAATGTCCACCGCAACCGTAGGACAACTGAACACTGAATAACGATGATGCATTTACTGCACTGTGGGAAACTACATCACTCTGCCTGTAACCCTTAGTGATCTTAAAGAGGAGAGAACAACTCAAACAATACTCTATAAACTGATACACAGAATACAGTTTGATATATCTTTGTAGTAAATTTAAATCAAATTATACAAATAATCTCAACCTTAGAAGAATAAGAATCTACAAACTAAAGCGTCACTAAAATCTCATCTTACATTAAAGACCTGCTTCCTGTTAGCACTGTCAGAAATGATGGATTCAAGAAGTTCATCAGAAAACTAAATCCAGATACAAACCAACAAACTGTCTTTAACTTTATCTCAGGAGCAAAAATCTGACTTCACATTTAAATGAAATCATAATTTGATATTTATCGTGATAATTATCGATATCTACTGATATTAAATATTTTATTGTGATAACATCATTTTCAATATCGCCCAGCACTGCTAGCAACAAATCTAGCGACTTCTTCTGGTGTTGAATGGAGACTTTTGGAGACTGACGTGAAAGCATGTATCGTTCTTATTCTACTCAACAAGCAGTGGATGCTGCTGTGAGTCCCTCCTAGCTGCATTCACAGCAGGAGGAGTTCACCCCTCAGCATCCAGACTGCTAATGTATCACACATGTACGAAGACACCGCTGGCTGATCCCGCCTCCTGCCTCTTTTTGGTCCATTTAGAAAGTTAATGTAGATTGTATATAATAAACATGTAGGAAATGTTCTGGTTGAAAAATGTCATGTTTTACTTTGATTTGTTGGAGGCTCCTAAGTGTAGTTCTAAACATATTTAGAGTGTTTTTTAACCTCTTTTTGTCTCTCCCTAAACGTTACACATCTCTCCTACAGCGTCCATTACAGGACAGCCGATAGCTACTTTCCTCACTGAGGAGTTGTTAACACTGCTGTCACTGTCAACCATGTTCTAATTTTGGCAAAACTTGTAAGTTTGATATCTTTGTAAATACTAACTTAGAATAAATTCACCCCATACAGTGTGTGCCTATAGAGAAATTAGATCCTAAGACCTGAACTTTTTTTGTACCAGGTTGTAAACATGTTTATTTCTGCTGTAAAGATGGTCTCCTTTGAATTGGTGTATGTGGGTTCTGCAGCCAGACTCTAGTGGATGCTCCATGAACTGCAGTTTTTAGTACTTCCACATTCAATCAATCAATCTTTATTTGTATAGCGCCAAATCACAACAAACGTTATCTCAAGACTCTTTTACAAACAGAGCAGGTCTAGACCACTCTATGTTAAATTATGAACAGAGACCCAACACCAAGACAGGATAAGACTCAGTCTGACCCCACCTTAATCCACCATGAGCATTGCACCTCACAGTATTTAGCTAGTTACAGCAGTGAGGACAAACTTCCTTTAACAGGCAGAAACCTCGAGCAGAACCAGACTCATGTCAGACAGACATCTGCTGAGACCGAGTTGGGTCTGGAAAGAGGGATAGAGGAGAATAAGAGAGAGAGGGAGTGGTGATAGTGATGAGACGAGTAGTAGAAGCTGTTGCCGCTGGAGTCCAGCATGTCCATATCAGCTGGAGTCTGGAACATCCACATCAGGAGGACGTCTACGGCAGCTCAGAGGAACCTACGAGACAAAGGAGCTCAGGGACTCCAGAAAGGTCTATGGTTAGTAACTTTAATGGGACAGGGAGAGTTAAAGTAAGTGATGAGGGGGTTGGGGGGAAGGGGATGAGATAGGATCCCAGTGTGTCAGTGTGCCAGTTTCCCCGGCAGTCTAAGCCTATAGCAGCATAGCTAAGAGCTGGTCCAAGCCTGATCCAGCTCTAACTATAAACTTTATCAGAAAGGAAAGTTTGAAGCCTACTCTTAAAAGTAGAGAGGGTGTCTGCCTCCCGGACCCTGACTGGTAGATGATTCCAAAGGAGAGGGGCCTGATAACTGAAGGTTCTGCCTCCCATACTACTTTTAGAGACTTTAGGTATGACCAGCAGGCCTGCATGTTGGGAGCGTAGTGTTCTAGAGGGGTAATAGGGCACTATGTGCTCTTTAAGATATGAAGGTGTCTGATCATTAAGAGCTTTGTAGGTCAGAAGAAGGATTTTAAATTCTAGCCTAGATTTTATGGGGAGCCAGTGTAGAGAAGCTAACACTGGAGAGATGTGCTCTCTCTTCCACATGGGCTTCATATTTTAAGACCAAAGGTTGCTGCCTGTCTGGAACATGAGGCTGTTGTCCCTGGCCACTTCTTCCGCCTCTGACTTTGTGTTGTGTTTAGTCGTTTTCTCTGTGATGAAATTTCGAGTGAAGACCTCAAAAGAATATTCACCAGAATCTGGAGTCTCCTTTCAGCTTACATAAGGATTTCTACTGAATTAAAGCTCAGTTTGTTTTAGTTTTAATGTGCTAGAACAGCTCATTCTCATCACTGCATCCTCTCCAGCAGCAGGTAGCTTCTAAAGGCTGAGATAAACTCTCTGCAATCAGCTTTTCCACTCCTAAAAAACATACGGATGAGCAACTGGCTGCTGGGAATATATTTGTTCCTAATGAGCTGGTGAAGACACAACCAGAGCAGATAGCATGCTAATGGATGGAAAGCAACAGATGGCTTGACCGGTGCCACTGTATTTACAGAGCCAATGCTGCACACAGAACAATACAGTGGATCATGTGGTATGATATGAATGTCATATTTGATCAATGAAATAAAAATGGAAAAAAAAATCATCTTATCTCAACATTAGTGTATCTGTGCAAGGTTTAAAGGTTGTCAAATATTTATGTTTTAATGTGTCTTTCAAACACTTTCTAACTGACTTTGCTCACCTCATGCTGAAATGTGTGAAAGTTAATGTTTAAGGGAGGTCTGAAGGGTAGTTGGCTACCCCCACCTTAACACTATTTAGGTTCAAAGGGGGTCATGGACTCTTGAGTGATTTTAAACATAATAATACTATGTTTACTTTACTGTTCTAAGCTGTGGTTTGGATTGACAAAAAGCTAGTGTATCTGCAACAATTGTGTATAACTGGTCAACCAATTCTTCTCAAGGCTGGGTAACTTAAAGCTCCTATAGACCACTTTACAGCATACGTCACTGATAGTTGCGTGCGTACCTGGACCACGTTGGTGGTGGTGCTTGATGCACAAAGCCGCTTTCATGTTGCTCATTTTATTTAGTAGGTCTTCTACTGTGCGCTCAGAAACACCACACGCATTTACCCGGTTCAAGATCTGAAGCCAAACTTTCCCTTTCTCCTTGTTTGTTATCTTTGACTTTGATTGACTTGCTGATAACAGCTGTTTGTTCATTCTATATTCTTCTAATCAAATGTCCATTTCCATTGATCTTCTCTCAGTCACAGCGGTACCGCTCACCATGTTTATTGTTGTTTATACGTATTAGACATGTGCAGTTTGAATTTGTTGGATAGGGGTTTTCCAGGAGGTTCACTGGACATATGAAGTTTTGCACCAGCCTCACTTTCATGGCGTAATTAGTTAATTGGCCAATTATTTGCAGTCGTGCATACGGCTAACACTACGGCCAAATGGGTCGTTCCATAACGGTACGTTAAGTTAGTGATGTGTCGGTCGCAAACGATCCGGCTCTAAGAGCTCTAAGAGCCTCACGTGATTGGTCAAGACATGGTGGCGTCTTGACCAATCCACTGCAGGACCACTGCAGAAAACACAGAAAACTTTAGACACATTTAAAAGGCATAGACTGTTCAACGGAGAGTGTAGACTGTGCAAGGTGAAAATGTCATCAATCAAGCTCCACAAAAAACCTGCAAAGGCACATTAGAAGTGTCTGTGAAGGTTCTCAGTCATCCAGGTCATGGACATTAGAACTGTTTATCTATCAGTGCAAGAAGTGAAGAAGAAAGACAGTGAAGGGAACCTGCTGTTAATGAAGGTGTTTAAAAGTTTATAAATAATATACAGACAATCAGAGATTGGACCTTTTTGTCTAATTAAGATGGGTCTTGTTTTTGTACTTTATAATTTAATTTCTGTAGAACTCTGCTCCATGTTGAGAATATAAATAAAGCCTTTTAAATGATGCACATTTCATATAATGTATGTTTTTTACATTAGTAATTCATTTTACATACAATTTAACATTATTTTAGGTAATACAGTCATTCAAACAAGAAAAAATCTGAGGAGCCACTTGGGAGCCGAAAGAGCCGGCTCTTTGAAGTGAGCCAAGCCAAAAGAACCGGCTCTCTAGAAAGAGCCGGAATTCCCATCACTACGTTAAGTACCATCAGTGAGAGCATTGAAGTTGGAACGTGGCTGGGTCTTCCAGCATGACAATGATCCCAAACACACCGCTCGGGCAACAAAGGAGTCGCTCCGTAAAAAGCATTTCAGGGTCCTGGAGTGGCCTAGCCAGTCTCCAGACCTCAACCCCATAGAAAATGTGTGGAGGGAGTTGAAAGTCTGTGTTGCCCAGCGACAGCCCCAAAACATCACTGCTCTAGAGGAGATCTGCATGGAGGAATGGTCCAAAATACCAGCTACAGTGTGTTCAAACCTGGTGAAGACTTACAGGAAACGTTTGACCTCTGTCATTGCCAACAAAGGTTATGTTACAAAGTATTGAGTTGAACTTTTGTTATTGACCAAATACTTATTTCCCACCATAATTTACAAATCAATTCTTTAAAAATCCTACAATGTGATTTCCTGGATTTTTGTTTCTCATTTTGTCTCTCATAGTTGAAGTGTACCTCTGATGAAAATTACAGACCTCTCTCATCTTTCTAAGTGGGAGAACTTGCAAAATCAGTGGCTGACTAAATACTTGTTTTGCCCCACATACTTATGCGTTGATGTGTCCGTGTCGCGCAGCAATTCTCCCCTGAAACGCTTGACGGCAGTGTGGTCTCTCTGATAGCCGGTCGCCTGCTTCCTGCCTCTCTACGATCTCTGTTCACTTTTCCACAGAGATTCAGAGCGTGTTATGTTAATCTACAGCTGATGCATGTTGCTGTTTATCATACAGACATGATTACATGAAGAATAGAGAGGAGGAGATGAAATACACGGCCGATGTGCAGGGATCCCGGAAGTGCTGTAAATGCGGGAAATGCAAGCTGCTGAGCGGACCAATCACAGGGCTTGCGTTCCATCGATTCTACGGGGAGTTACATTTTGGAGGAGGAGGCCAAATGGGCCGTTCCATTACGGCATGTTTAGACTAATGGTCCTGTTTGTGTAATGGCTGGACGTGCATGGGGCCCTGGTGTTATCTATCAAATGATCAGAATCAGAAATACTTTATGTAAATCGGTGGGAATTAGGGGGGAAATCGAAAAATCTAATTATATTAAATACACTATCAGCCAGAGAGAGATGAAAAAATGATGAAACAGTCTTCAGCAGTTATTTGGTTGTTTGATTTTGTGAGGCATTACAACTATTTGTGCATCCATTGAACTATTCCCTCTTAAGTCACGTGACACTCGTGTTTCCATTGCATCATGTTTTGTTCTCATCACTCTCATCCTTTTGTTTCTTGCCATGATAATATCCCACTACACGGTTCACTTCAGCTTTTAGGGGGCAGGCTCTGACGTCAGGCTGCGCGCTGGACGCACATACTATAGTGCAGCAGCAGCAGCAGGACACACAACCACACAACCACACACACACACACACATACACATACAGTGCCAGGCTGCTGGATATAATTAATATTCCCCTTATGAAACTGCCCACTGTCTTTCTGTATTGTCTGCAGGACGCGGGGCGGACCCGGGGGATAAAAACAAAGCCAGATTCCGCGACAGACGCTGCCGCACTTTCCTAAATTGAAATCCCCGTCAGGAGAGAGAGAGAGAGGAAGAGAGACATAGGGAGGGAGTAGAGAGAGAGAGAGAGAGAGAGAGAGGGGGGGTGGACTGCAGAACATACAGGGTCTGGATGAATAACCATGGCAACAGCAGCAGCAGCCGGAGAAGCGCTGGTATAAACATTGCGATTTACTGAGAGTAGCCAGGACCAGAACCCTCTGCGGATATTATTCTCCATCACTGCTAAGGTGAGGCTGTTTCTTTCTGTAGCGTGGCACCTGACTTTGCTTTAATGGGGTGCTTGATGCGTGCATGTGTGTGGAACATGAGAGGATTGGGTAGCTCGGTGTTTTACAGCAGAGAGAGCTGCTAACCGGCTGGAGCGATGTCAGCTGCATGAGGAGGGTTTTTACTGGAGGCATTGGAAATACCGGGAAATGCTTCATTCTTACAGCACAGCCTACTTCCATGGAGCAGCTGAGAGTCTTTGTCTGACATTAGTAGTCACTGGGCATTTGTCCTTGTGTAGAGAGACCGAAGCAAACACACTGATAAGTTAATAAAGAAAAAATGATGGAAGATTAAGCTTTAAAAAAAATAAGGTTTAGGGATGAATTAAAGTGTGGTGTTTGGAATAATCTACATGCATTAATAGAATTCTAACTGATAAAGAAAGCTGCCAGCTGGGTGTTCATCAAAGCTTCTCAGTGCAGTGTGTACTGTTCATTAGCAGTTCTTCACACATGATGTCTGAGATAGTCCTGCAGAGCTGTCTCACAAGAATGAATGAAAGGTTCCACTTTTCAATAAAAGGTAGATATTGTTTACAGTGATGCAAGGTGAAAGAGATTACAGTTAATGAGATCCTTCATCCTCTGGTGCAGCACGAGTTCAGGCCCTCATGTGACTGCTGGTGTAAACATCTCATTCAGCAAACCACAAGACTTCCATATCAGAGCTGTAAACAGAAACATCCTCCTGGCTTCGACTCGCTCCTCATGAGATCACGCACTTTTTTTTTTATGACAACTGAGGAGTAAATCAGAATTTTGATAACAAAGATAGCTCCCAATTACGGTCCTGACTCCAGATACACTCTGACAGCTCTCTAAATCTCACAAAACACATCATAGTCACAAATATAGGATTTTCCACCGGATGACTTAATCCCTTTTTTGTGCAGAAGTGTTCTTTGATCAAAATAATCTCATTTTGAGATATCAAGGACCTCCATCAGATCCTCTCAAAGTCATTCCAACTCATTTAGCGTGATAACGGGGGCCACTTGGTCTCCTCTTTACAGGGATTTGGTATTGTAATTTTAACAACAAAGAGTGTGATACAGCTCTGTGCAAGGTTTTAGCAAATACCAGATTATGGCATCACATGACTGCTGGCTCAGTGCTTTCTGGTTAAGGGAATTCTTTCTCTACAAATCCAGTGTGTAGATGCATTTTACTCTCAATCAGTCATAGCACAGAGAACTGTTCTTTGTTTGAACATATCTGAATGAAATAATCCAAAACCTGAGGCCAGAAATTCTCAGTGTTATATGATTTATTATTCTCCTCTGCAGAAAAAGGTGCTTTGACTTATTGGTCCTTTGTCACCTCTCCCTGTTTGGTGATAGTCCTTTGTCTGTTTTGGTGTTCTGTCGAGGGAGTTGAATGTTAATGAATGGAATAATGGCTGAGATTAATTTCCAACCCTTTGAGCAGTGAACACACACACGCACCCCGCATGCACGCAGTCAGGCAGGCCCAGACACACACACACACACACACACACACACACACAGCTTTCTGTCATGGCACACAATGACTCTGTGTTACAATCACACCTACGTGGACGTTACCAGCAAAATCTGCACAATGCAGATTCATTCCCCGCGATCATGATGCTCCATCCTCTCCAAAACACCACAGCAGATGTCAGTCAGCATTCCCAGCTGAGCTGACACCACCAGAAAAAGCTGGAAGGGGCGTCTGGCAGCGTCAGGGCAGCCAGGAGTTGAAGTTTTTTGCACTTGAAGGTGAAGGAATTACTCTTGTTGCAGTGAAGACCTCCTACGAGGCCAGCATGCGTGGTGGCCTGCATCAAATAGTAATAAGACAGCAGATGGCTGTTGTGTAATGATTAGTGTTTAATGATTACCCAGTAAGTTGCGAATTAGAAAAGAGATAGTTTGTAAAAGTGCACAAGCAGCGATGATAAGCATCTACAGGTTGTGCAGATCTGTGCAAGGAGAGCAGCACTGTGCAGCCATCAAGGCGCAGCAGTTTAACAGCTCTACAATAACACATGGATATACAACACTGAAGGAGTCTTATGGAGCAGTCACATGACTAGTTTTTCTTTCTCTCTTCCTTCATGTTAAAAGGGTTTATCAGGGCTGTTGTATTCTTTTGTAAAGCAAAAACTATTTTAACCTCCCTGAAGCAAAATGTGATTTTGGATTTTTGCCCTTTTTTTTAAAAGAACAATTATTAACTTGTTTTTAATGCTAACCACAACCTCAGACATGGATGGAAGGAGCCCCAGTATTGGGAAGAAAGAAAGTTAAGGTAACATGCAATCAATGTTCATAATGTTCACTTGTATAGGGCCAAATCTGCAGATGCCATGCACTACAGCATTCATAGTCAAAGCTTAAATGCAATGCATGTCTAAAGAGGAACCCTTGAATCAAAACAATCATAAATACATGAGGAACAGTATTTCAACTTTAACAGTAACAAAACAATGTCTGTATATATATATACATTACCAGTCAAAAGTTTAGACACACCTTCTCATTCAATGGTTTTTATTTATTTTAATTATTTTCAACATTGTAGATTAATACTGAAGACATCAAAACTATGAAATAATCTGGTTTTGCCATAATCTGGATTACAACAGTAGTCAAATAGGGCTATCCATTGTGTACTAACCCTACCTCTGAACAACACAACTGATGGTCTCAAACACATTAAGAAGGCAAGTCATTCTACAAATGAACTCTTGTTAATTAGAAACCATTCCAGGAGACCACTTCATGAAGCAGACTGAGAGAATACCAAGAGTGTGCAAAGCTGTCATGAAGGAAAAAGGCGGCTACTTTACAGAATCTAAAATATAAAACAGATTCTGCTTTGTTTAACACTTTTTTGTTCATTCAATAATTCCATATATGTTCTTTCATAGTTTTGATGTCTTCAGTATTAATCTACAGTGTTAACAATCATTACAATAAATACAAACCCTTGAATGAGAAGGTGTTTCCAAACTTTTGACAGGTAGTGTATATATAGCCAGTTCATCACAAATGTTACCTCAAGACACTTAACGGGCAGAAACCTTGAGCAGAACCAGACTCATGTTGAACAGAGATCTGCTGAGACCGTGTTGGGCTTGAAAGCAGGGACAGGGTGAGATGCAAGAAGGAAGGAGATGGATGGAGAGAGACAACAGCACTTACAGACGTATAGTCACAGTGCCACAAATAAGGGTTTAGATACCATGTACAGGAACAACAGATGAATGAGTGATCTTAACATTCATAGCAGTTGAAGTCAACAGGTGTAATATTAGAATTTGCAGTGACAAAGATAGGAAGTAAATTAACACAAATACATGATCAACCCTGACTGACTGAACCCTGATCAGAAACTGCTTCAGTTTGAGTGTAAATTGATGCACACAATCTGAGGTCTGCAGGAAAAGCATTCTACATACTGAACCCCTGAACCCACATAGTCACAGGTGCTATCTTCATGTAAGGTTTAACACTGAAGGTCGTAGAATTCCTCAGGAAGCAAACTCTACTGGACGCTACCTCCTCAGCTGGATCATATGGTGTTTCTGTTTACAGTGCAGCCCTGCAGAGTAGAGATGGGCAATGATTTTTGAATATTCGTTCACTTAGTAAAAATCGAAGAGTTACTTTGAATATTTTCTCATTTTAAAAGTACAATTTTTCATTGTTGTTACCAGTGCCTGGTTGTAATACAGTAATCCCTCCAGACGGTGGCTATAAAGCGACTTAAAGCAGTTTGCTAACCGCATTAAGTAACAGAAGAAGAAGAATGCTAACTGCATTAAATAGCAAAAGAAGAAGAAAACATTTGCGACAGTCGATGTGATTTTCTCTGTTTCTGAATCTCACACTACTACACACGTATTTCCAGAGACTGAGCATGAATGTAAAATGTAAACACACACGCCACACTGCGTCACAGAAACACCGACATAAAGATGGAGACAGACACCGTCAGTGCCTGATACTAGCAGCACCTCGTCCTGCTGCTGGTTAACCTGACTGACACACAAATGGGACAGTTGTGTGTGTGTGTGTGTGTGTGTGTGTGTGATTATTCGAATAACAGTTGAATAGATGCCAATGATTATTGCATAGTATACCCATCCCTACTGCAGAGAGATCTTACAAGGGAGCATCGTGCATTTTCAATCTAGGGACTGGAATGGAAAGGTGTTATACAGTGTAGGTACATTCACAGCCTAAAATGCAATGTAATGCGTTTTGATGATGAAAAACTTCATAACGTAATAGAAGAAGAAACATTGTTTTGATTTATGATATTGAATTTGATCCTTTGAATAAATGAAGCTCTTTTCAGACCAATGACATAGTTTACTTCTTCAAAGACATGTACACATTATTTTAGATAGATAGATAGATCTTTATTTGTCCTTAATAAGGAGATTTGTTGCCACCGTCTGTACAGGAATACATGTATGAACACAATAACCACAACCATCCACCCAGCCTCACAGCAATGGTGCCCCGCATCCCACAAATATACACACCAGACACATATGCACACACTGGGCACATATAAAACACACCGAACACATATGAACACACTGGACACATATATGCACACCGGACACATATAAACACACCGTACACATTACAGTGGCATTCTGTTTAGCAGTGCTATGGCCGATGGGACGAAGCCTCTGCCAAACCGGGCTCGCCTACAGTAAGGGGATCTGTATCTGCGACCGGAGGGGAGTAGTGTGAAGACCGAGTAGAGGGGGTGTTGGGGGTCCAGTGTTATAGTGCGTGCTCTGCGTATGATGGCTCTGTTGTTGAGGTCAGACAGGTTGGGTGTGGGGAGGCGGATGATTTTGGTGGCAGTGTTTGTGGTGCGTATGAGTTTGTTCTTGTTGGAGACAGTTAGCATGTTGTAGTAGCAGGGGGAACAGTAGAGGAGAATGGGTTGGATGATGCTTTGGTACAGTAACAGTAGAAGGTGGGGGGCGACATGAAGAAAATGACATTAAAATACAAACATTTCTGAAATATGTCATCTCTCTATTCCACCGAAAATCAGTCTCTGTGCCTTTTAAAACTCGAGTGGGGAAACACTTGATTCTTGTTGAAGTAGTCTAAAAATAGGTCTTCCGGCTTCCGGGGATAAAAACACATTTTGTAGTATTCTATCAGGATGAGAATGCCAATATTTATATTTCTTTCTGTGGCTTCCCAATGAAGAGACTAAGACTAAGACGTCTGGTTTTGTAAGTCAGATTAGAATACATATTTAGGGATTTGTTTTATTAAACTGTACATTTTTAATTGGCAGTGAACTGGGTCAGAAAACAACACATTTATGACATTTTTACATTTTATATCAACATATGTGTGACCCTGCAGTATTCTTTAGGTCCTGTTGAGGAGTTGTTTCATCCTCCTCCTCCTCCTCATCATCATCATCAGCATCATCATCAGCATGATCATCCCTGTCCTCAAAGGAAACACACTATTTCCTACTCAGATGAATGACAGCTGTATGCCTTTGAAGCTGTCAGTGTGGGTGTTCTGGGCCAGGCCTCGCTGATTTCATTAAGTTAGTGGTAGATTTTCAGCAGAAGTCCACTATTGATGCATGATGTCTGTGCGTTGTGCAGTGATTGTTTTGTTGGAGAATAAATCAAGTGTACAGTTTTTCAGTCTAAACTGCAGAAGAAGAGCGCAGCGCTGTCTCTGAATCCCCCAGACAGATAACCAGGATGTTGGCTTGAATTAGGAAAGCACTGATGCAGCTTCAGCTAGCTTAATCAACACCAAGGAAAACACAGGCTGTATGTGCTGCACCGCCTCACAGCCTCGCATCAAATGACCTTTAATACACTTATGACACATCACTGCTTTCCTCCATTGTTACCCTGACACACACACACACACACACACAAAGCGTCTTTTGTGTGATGAGTTTGTCAATGTGACACGACACGCAGTCAGCATGAAGAGGCAAAACAGTTATGTCACTTTCCTCTGTGTTGGCAGCAGAGGCTAAAGCTAACATACTGCGTGAGAGGAGGTTACTGACTTTCTCAGGACGGTTTGAATGTACAGCCGGCCTCGACGCTGATACGCCTTAACACGGACATGGCTGCCTTTAAGCACAGGTTCAGGCTGTGCTGCAGATTTACTCGCCCCTCTCTCCTCAGACTTGGCAAAGATCCTTATAATTCATCTTGTCAGCATAAGTGAGGTGGATGGTAGACGAGACTGGTTCCCTGCCAATTGAAAAAGACACCTCAGGTTCGCCTGTTTTCAGTAATGAAATCGAGCTGTGGGGAAGGGACCTTGAATACATTTCTCTGCTCGTGGAGTGAGAAATTGATTCTGATCGTTGATTAATTTGCACTTTTTTCTCTCTATATATGATAAAATATCTTTCCAAAGTTAGCTCACCTTATCATTGACTCGGTGCAGCTGCATCAGAACCAAAACATGTTGAGGTTTTTACTCTCGTGTGCTATCCCACTTTGGTGGCCCATCCTGTCGTGGCACTGAAACTGGTCCTGCTCAAGGTTTCTGCCTGTCTAAGATTTTTTTCTCCTTGCCAATGCTGCCAAAATGTTTTCATGATGGCTTATTGTTTGTTTCTTTAAATAACACAAACGACTATAGCATAGACCTGCTCATAGTTTAAAGTATTATGAAAACAGCCATACTATTTTACATATAGGGTTGCAAAGGGGTGGAACATTTCCATGGGAAGTTAAGCTGGGGAATTTTGGAAATATTCCAAATTGGAAACTTTCTATCAGACTTTGTGTGAATTAACTGTGAATTGAGGGTAATTTAATGGAAAGGTATCATATCCAAGCATAAATATTTGTTTTGTTATAAGCAGACATTACTCATCCCCCCGACCAAACCCATTCAAAAATGAACAAAAATGTAATCCCAAAAAAAGTCCCATTCAAAATGTTAAATGAAAAGAGCCGCTCTGCCTCCAACAAAGTCCCATTCAACATGCAAATAAAAGAGCATCTTCCCTCAAGCTTCTCAAGCCTAGCCTCTGCAGGATTCTAGAAATCATGTGTGCTTCATGTGATGGAGGAATGCACAGTGCATGTAGGGGGCGTGGTCTCAATAGCCCTGCAGTAAGCATTGTGCTATGTGCATGTGATTGAGGAATAGCAGAGATATTCAACTGTACTTGCATGAAATCTGCTTGTTTTAGTCAGGATTATACTCAAATATATTTTCCACAACTATATTTAAAGGTGACATATCATGCAAAATTGACTTTTTAATGGTTCTCTACCTGAAATATGTTTCCCTGGCATGTCTACAAACCCCCCGAGAATGAAAAAAATCCATTCTGCCCCTGTTCTGATTTCTCCACCTTTCTGTAAATGTGTCTAAAACGAGACGATTCAGCCCATAGACTGTATAAAATAATACTGAATCCCCTCCTCCGTTTTTCATTCCCTGCACAAATGTGTGGTAACAAGGAGCTTAGGAGGGAGCCATGCTAGTTGTAGGCTGTCTTAATAAACACAAAGGTCGGTTTTACTCCCCACGCCTGCAGATTTGAAGATCTAGTGGATGATTTTTATTTGTCATGGATAAGTGCTAGCGCTAATTAGCATAGCCACATAGCTACATGTTCATAGCTGTAGCTGTAGCTGTGTACCAAGACACACGTCAACATACTGACAAATAAAACAACAAGAAACACAGAATCTGTGACCAATCCTTCAGAAAAGGTCCCGCTGCCTTTCTGGTAGAGGTCGGTTTTACTCCCCACGTCTGCAGATTTGAAGATCTAGTGGATGAGTTTTATTTGTCATGGATAAGTGCTAGCGCTAATTAGCATAGCCACATAGCTACATGTTCGTAGCTGTGTACCAAGACACACGTCAGGCGCCTCTCCGTAAGAATCAGATTCTGGATCAGATTCAGAGGGTTGAAGTAACGTGATCTCTGAGCAGCCGTGTATATTCAGCCAACATGTAAACATTAGTTCAACGTGCTGGACAGCCGAGGCACATCCACTTCCTGAGGGGGCGTGGTCAGAGAGAAAACAGAGTGTTCTGAGGAGGACTGAAGAAGAGGGTTTTTCAGGCAGACCAAAATCTGATTTCAAAGTGTTTTTATGAGCATAAACTTTAAAGACATGTTATGGGGACCTCTTAGACCAATATATATTGATGAAAAAAGCGTGATATGTCACCTTTAATTTCCCTATTAAGAGCCAACCTTCAATTTAGTCAATTCCTGCTTTATTCCAGTTTATTCCCAGAAATTACCGGAATTTCACAACCCTATGTATATATAACTTATTGAAACTGGAAATCATAAGAACATTGTGGAATAATTGGATTTATTATTATTATGTCAGTTATCTAACTATGATCAACACTTAGCACATAAGACATAAAATAAGGTTTATCACATACAAGCCTGTGCATTCAAATCAGTGGTAGATATCTTTACACATGTGGGGCTTCATCATGTTTCCCATTGATCAATATCTGCTTCCTCATTTTGGAGGATTAGATCAATGTCCTCTTGCACGGTGAGTCTCACAGCCATCACCTCAGTCACTGAAACGGCAGCTAAGGTACATTAAAAATCTCATGGCCCTCAAACTCTGAACGGTGTCCCCACTGTCACATCAAAAATAAACACAGATATGGCGTGTACTGAACTTGGCCCACAGGATCCAAAAAACAGATAAAGTTTACAGTAATGCAGCCAAACAATCATATTATAGGAGCCAGAAGCTGAGTTTTTCCTTACCAGACTCATAGTGCCTCAGTTTTTGAGCTTAATATCATAAAAATGTGCCAGAGACATCTATTACAGCATTCTGGAGTCAGCTTTGAACCATTAACATCAAAAGGAGGAGACTGTTCTGTGCTGTTATTCCACCAAATGAACGTAAGCTTAATTAGCTTGCTAGCTGCAGCTGATCAAACCTGCCAGGTACAGAGTTGTTTGTGCCCTGAAGCTTTTGAATGGTCCTGTCAGAAATGAAAGTCTCTTCTTTAAGGGATTTCTTTGAATTTAAATGGTCTCTGCTCCCCTTTTTAATCACAAAACCACACATGCAAGAATGCTCAGCTTAAAAGGCATGGTCACAGCAACTAATGAGGCAGGGATGAGTCGGTCAATTGCTAATAAAAAACAAAGAGATTAAAGCTGCCACTTTATGTTGCCATGGTAGGAAGATCAGTGGTTTTCACAGAATATCTGCAAACTGAAACAAACTTTAATTAGCAGGAAGCTTTGCATTTTAGTTACAGTGAATTAATGTCTCACGATACCCCGGTGCCCGAGCGGTGGTGTAATGAAACCAGCCTGTCAAAGTAAATTTCCACTGCCTAAAGAAAGTGTACCAGCACAGTACGATGCTTTCAAGCCAGCGAAGTGAAGGCCTGGCCATGATGCACCAGAGATGATGCAGCTCTTAAAGTTCGATTTCACAGCGCTGACTCTGTTTCTGTTGTGACACTCTTCTGTGCATCTCCGCCCGATTCCTCGTGTCAGTTTCTACAACATTTACAGGAACACTAACCGAGCATCGCACACATGCAGGGATTATATATCAAAGCATTCAATGAGCGGTGATTTGATACACTGTGCTGTAAACACTGTCAGTGTTTCATCTCGTGTTTGTCCGTGGCAGCTCGGTTTTTAATGTGTTCAAGCTTCCTCGGCACTTCCTCTGAACTCTGCTGAGTAGTCAGTCCATGTTTGTGTTTTTTTTCCCTCCGTACTCTTAGACATTGAGGATTAAAATGTACAGAAGTGCTGTCAACATTGAACCTGGATTGCTGCCAACGGGTGTGCACTGACTTTCAGCAGAGATATAATAAGCATAGAATTACTCAGAGGCTTTTATTGTCAATGTTCTGAGATGAGCTCAGCTTTGATCTTTATAGTGTGGCCTTGTTTGACTGTAGCTGACCACACAATAAGTCACATCGAACATGTTTATACTAATATTGTTTTGAATAAGGGTATGAGTTGAACTACGGCAATAATTTGAAGAAGTTCTATTTGACTAAGGGGATACGGGGAACTTGGGTTCTTTTGAATTCTAAAAGTCTCTGAAGCACTTCCAAAAAAATTGGATTGATTGGGCCTTAAGATCTAAACATCCATCCATCCATCCATCCATCCATCCATCCATCCATCCATCCATCCATCCATCCATCCATCCATCTATCCATCTATCCATCTATCCATCTATCCATCCATCCATCCATTATCTTGACAGCTTATCCTGTTTGGGGTCACAGGGGGCTGGAGCCAATCCCAGCTGACTTTGGGCGGAAGACAGAGTACACCATGGACAGGTCGCCAACCTATCACAGGGCCAAGATCTAAACATTGAATGAAATATTTAACTAAGAAACTATTTATTTATTTATGTTTTTAGTTTTGCATTTATTTATTTTGCATGTATTGATTTTTGCATTTATTTATTTTAGCATTTATTTATTTATTTATTTAAAGGGACGGTGCATATTAATGAACATTTCAGCATAGCGACCATGTAAATATGCCAGTGTTAGCCATCAGGCTCATTTTCATCCGTAGTCCCAGGCAGGTCAACACAGAGTTCATAACAAAATATATATAACATAACAGATGGAAACAACACATGATAGCATGTCAAGGAAGACAACAAAACATCACAAGAGTATATATAAGTTATACAAAAGTGCAAATCAGCGCATTAAAGTGCAGTTCAGTAAAATCGAGAGATATGTCCCAAGTTGGACCAACATACCAGAAAATCACACAAGTAAAAATGCATACACCAAACCTGTAAAATATGTGAATACACACACACACACACACACACACACACACACACACACACACACACACACACACACACACACACAAAGAAGATTCACAGAGGATAATATGGAAGGGATAATGTATAGTGAGCAGGTTGCACTATTTAGCTAGTTACAGCGGCAAGGAAAAAAACTTCCTTCCCAGGCAGAAACCTCAAGCAGAACCAGACTCATGTTAGACACACATCTGCCTCAACCGAGTTGGGTCTGGAAAGAGGGATAGAGGAGAATAAGAGAGAGAGGGAGTGGTGATAGTGATGAGCCGCTGGAGTCCAGCATGTCTGTATCAGCTGGAGTCTGGAACGTCCACATCAGGAGGACGTCTACGACAGCTCAGAGGAACCTACGAGACAAGGGAGCTCAGGGACTCCAGAAAGGTCTATGGTTAGTAACTTTAATGGGACAGGGAGAGTTAAAGAAAGTGATGAGGGGGTTGGGGGGAAGGGGGTGAGATAGGATCCCAGTGTGTCAGTGCGCGAGGTCCCCCGGCAGTCTAAACCTATAGCAGCATAACTAAGAGCTGGTCCAAGCCTGATCCAGCTCTAACTATAAGCTTTATCAAAAAGGAAAGTTTGAAGCCTACTCTTAAAAGTAGAGAGGGTGTCTGCCTCCCGGACCCTGACTGGTCTATGATTCCAAAGGAGATGGGCCTGATAACTAGACCCCACTCATTACCTGGCTAACAACGAAAGGAACAAGTTGACACTAAGTACAGTTTTAAAGATGATTTTGTTAATTCAGAAATGATTTATTTATGTATTAAAAAAAAGAAAAAGAAAATAGTCCTTCAGATTCACAGCTCAAGAAGCTTCCATGACAACAGTATTCTCATCAGCCTACTTTTGGGTGGAATTAACATTCAATTTAACATTTTCCTTCACGGTATAGTCTGGACATTAGCCTGAATCACATGAAACATTAATATTTTTGTTCATGGCAGATGAAAAACATTAATATTTCTCCAACAGCAGCACCTGTGGAAGGTCCCGCTCTGTGTTGCAGTGTGTGTTTTCTTTGTGTCAGCTCCTCATATCTTCTAACATGACTCACATCTTTTTTCTTCTTGTCTCTGCTGGTGACTAGTCAACCATTAACCATCAGTCTAGAGTTTTGCACTCTACAAATAAATAGAGAGCAGTATTAAAAATATCCTCCATGTTTATTTTTCTATCAGGAACTAATGTTTTTGATGCGTTTTCAGTAGGAAGAGGTGAAGTCATACACTTTAAAAATGTGCCAGACTTCTGTTCATGGATTGATTTGGTTTGTGTGATCAGGATGTCACTCTTGCTATCCAGACTTAAAGGTGCTGTGAGGAACTTTTGTTTTGTATCGATTCTGGCGCCCCCCTTGTGGACAAAGTGATACCTCTTATCTCTTGTCCTATACATGCAAAAGTAGTGTTTTCAACTAAAGCCTCATCCTGTTGTCTTCAACAGTCAACTTTATCAGGCAATGTGATTATTTTCCATGAAAACAGTCAAATAAAGGCTGTTTCTGAAGCAAGATGTCCATCATCTGGTCTGACACCTACCCCCCCAGGGCGGTTTCAGGCATTAAAAATTACAACAGAGACGGTGCCAGTGTTGCTGCTGATGGACTTGTTTGCTATTGAAGGTCATAAAGAGGCATCAGTATCATTTTCAGTCTGTTTCTCAGCCATTTCAAAACTCCTCACAGGGCCTTTAACAATTGTAATGGGGTTTTGACCAATCAGAATCAAGTATTAAACACAGGTGGGTGATTAGTAAGAAAGCTTGACAGCATATCTACACAGTGCATAAATAAAATCTGACTAATCAAACAGGTAACAATAACACACAGTGCTGACGTTCACAGCACTAGAATCTGTACTTAATTCATCTTTCAGCATCAGTTCATGCGACTGTGCTTTTACTCTGAAATTCACCTGGATCACAGGATGTTTCTCCTATCTCCAACATTTACCTGAACATTTATGTCTCTGTTTATATCCAGACCAAGGTGCAAGTCTGGGTGTTATTCAGTCCTCTCGCTTCGAATGAGTCACATCACAAACAGGAGAAATAACTGTGTGAGCTTGATTAAGAAATGTCATCATTTGTCTGATACGTCTGTATTTACTGAATGTCTTCTCTCTCCACAGGTGATGAGTGGGATTATATCATGTCTGAAGTACAGGGAACACTGGAGTTTTCTGTAGAGTTGCACAAGTTTCACAATGTGGATCTCTTTCAAAGAGGGTAAGTAATTATCTGTGCAGAAATCACATTTCCAGAGACATGATGTTTGTTGGTACTACCCAGCTCCACAGATGGCAGCCCAGCATGAACATATTCACATCGCCTGCTGACAAGGGTTCCACACGTTTGAGCATTTTTCAAAAGTGGCTGTTTCTTTATACTATTTGGATTTTCTGCTAAAACTGATAAAACAAGATTAAACTCAAATCAGAAGATACTAGTCATTTAGCATTAAACTTTATCTGACAAACAATACTCACTCACTTCACAACCATTACAGAAACAGCCTTCTGCCATCTGAAGAACACAAACTGAGATCTGTGGCGTCCCAATCTGATTCAGAGAAAATGGTTCATGCATTAATCTGCATTAATCTCAGCAGATTAGACTACTATAAAGCCCTCTCTGCTGGACCTCCCAAAAAGTCGATGAGTACACTTCAGCTCATCCAAACACTGCTGCCAGAGAGCTAACAAGGACCAAACGAACCGAACACATCACACCAGTGAGGAAAAAATCTGCGTTAGCTTCCAATTCAGTACAGCAGTTAATTTAAAACATGATTCTAGTCTTGGCACTTCAATATCTCCCTAACCTGCTCACCAAATACGACCTGATGAAATCCCTCAGATCATCACCTGAATGAACCTAAGATCAAAACAGACACAGGTGAAGCTGCGTTTAGTCCTGATGGAGTTGTTTTGTGGAACAAGCGCCCTGCTGACCTGAGGGCTGTGGATCTTCAAGTTCTCTTCAGAGTAGTCTTAAAACACAACATTTGCTTATGCCTTTAGTAGTTAGTCTTTGTGTGAGTGTGTTTAAAGCACATTGAGAGCCTGATTCATAGAAGGATTGTGCCTGCTAAGCATGTAAAAATGAGCCAAAAAACACAAACACATGTCAAATGCACTGCAGTGCAAATAGAATCTCTGAGTGTTGCAGTTTTTGCATACCTTTAATTGAGCAATTTGGCATTCATTCAGGGCAAAATAGCCTCCTGTGTAAGCAAATGAGCCTCCTTACGAAAAACCTAATTCAATAACAGTGGCACTGACAGCCCCGCACGGGGTCTTTTAGCCCCCAGAACTACTTTCCCCTGAACTAAAAGGTTCCTGTTCCCCCATAGTTGTCTGCATTTCGACTGCGGGCTGAAGTCCCGGGAAGATTGTGCAAATCAGGCCAGTGACGTATGGAGAAAAAAAAAGTAAATGCACTACACCACCAGACCAGTAGAGGGCAGTAAAACAAAGACCAATGCCATTCATCACAGATGACACCATACAAGCAGATGGACAGGCAGGTATCATTATGAGCAACACAACAGTTAGCCAAGCGGCAACCTCTGGTCTAAAATATGAGTCCAATGCAGAAGTGTTAAAAACTGCAGTTCATGGAGTGTCCACTGGAGGCTGGCTCGGGAAGTACCGGAAACTACATACACACCAATTCAAAGAAGACGATCTTTACAGCAAAAATAAACATGTTTACAGCCTGGTTCAAAAAACAAGTGTAGTCTGGATAGCTCATTTCTCAATCGGCACACACTGTACAGGGTGAATTTTTTTCTAATAGAGCAATTTCAAAGATATTGAGATTATGAGTCTTCCAATGAGAGGCACAGCTGATTTGATTGACAGGCGGGAACACTGTAGCTGTTGGCTAGAAGGCATAAGCCCGCCTCTTTACCTCACATATTATTTTAGCCTGTACATATTAGTCATGCCTATTTGTTGTTTCTTTGTATTTATAGCTAAGGTTATTGTTATTATATTTTTATTTTATTTTTTATTGTAGTTCTTATTCTTATTCCTATTCTTATGCCTTGTACAAAGAGAGCACAGTTTTCTAAAGTCAAATTCCTTGTGTGTTCAAGCATACTTGGCAAATAAAGCTGATTCTGATTCTGATTCTGATTCTGACAATCGCTCGACAGCAGCAATATGGCTGCTGTTGACAATTGGCCTCAAAACAGCTCTTCAGAGACAGATGGGTGATGTTATGGGTACTACGTTCATATTTTATACAATCTATACAGTTAGCCTGTTAGCATGAAGAGGCTCAGCTGGTGCTGTTTTAGATGGTGCTATATTTCATCACAGATGGATTCACTGAATCAACACGTGAGAGGAGATAAGCGCGAGTAGCAAAGACGTTTCAAAACAGCTTTGCTACCCCCCCAAACAGGGGCCTTTCAGGGGGGAGATTAACTACCCCTGGGTAAAGTCCCTAGTTCAGGGGTAAAGTTCCTGTGGTTGAAAAAAGCTTTAGAGTAAAATTTTGAACATCTTTTTACCTTCAACTGAGAGCTGGTGGTATAACCCTTGAGTGTTGTCATGGTCAAACCTTTCAGGAATGAAGACAACATCTCCACTTCTGGACGACCCAAAAAGAATAAATAAATGCATTCAGTCTTTTCATATTACTCTTACATTACTCTTTTTATAATACTCAGGGATTAAAAAAGCAGTCTGGGCGCCAAAATGGTAGAACCCTCCCTCTGCATTCGTCATATCATATTTTGGGATAGAATTTAGCACCGGATGAAATCACAGCTCTGAGCAGCAGAGAGTGGGGATACTGACAGTTCATCTCAATCACAATTAGACGCAAAACTGGAGCAAACTGCAAGGAACTGCTAAATGAGCTTAGAGCAACATGCTTTGTGAGTTAGACCTTGAGACGGAGCAGACAGCAGTGGAGAGATGCACAATTCTTGGTGCACTTAAAGTCTGCAATCCATTCTTAGTGAATCCCAACCTCAGTGTACCAGCATGTGAAATCTGTAGATGGTAACATATGAGCCAGAGCAGAAACACCAAATCTGAATGTTACATTGGCTGAACCAAAAAGAGTAATAATCATTTTAAGTGAAAGGTTGACACAAACAATTTCCGTCAGCGGTCTAGTCTAGTTTTTAGGGAGAGAACAGGGTCATGTTTATCCTGCTCTGATGTGTCTGCAGGAAGATTAAAACCTCTCATCAGCACGGTGTCCCTCTGATTCGCTGGAACACCGGCTTTATCAAAAATGATGTCTCCACTCTAAATGGGATGGGTTAAAGCTTTATCATGGTAATCCCTTCTGCTGAGTGCACTGTAATATGTCTGTGTTTATTGGAGTCCACTGTGCTTCAGATAGCAGCGGATATCTGATGGGAACACCAAATAAACTTGGATCCCTTTGTAAAGACGAGACTCTGTGGAGAAATGGGTCAGTAACCAGGAGCTATGCATCTCAACATAAAGCAGGGTAATTGCTGAAATCAACAGAATCCTCTGCATCAGAGTGAGGGACCACACAGCTGAACACTTTGTTGTTCACTGATTGCATTAAAATACAGATTTAATCTGTGTTTGATTGGTAAAAGGGGCAACGGCAATAATCATGACACTTTTGCTTTTCACTAATGAGGGAGAATTAGAGTACCCAAATTAAGACACAGCTGCAGCACATTATTTAATTTTTCTGCTAAACTGTTTTATTTCAAGTTAAATCATCCACCAACATGAAAAAGAAGTGAGGTAGAGGGCTGCCTTCTAGTCTCTTAATATGGGGCGCCGTTTGTAAAGCTGTGCACACAGAAAATAACATTTCTCCACATTTAGCTCCAAAACGTCTTTGAATATATCACAACATGTTTTTAAGTTACGTTGTTATCACAGTTAGAGCAATATTTGTAACTTTTTTCACATTCATTATTCTGGCCACAAATATAATTAAGATAATAATACTGTTAAATCTAAATGTTAAATATAAATCTAAATGTTCAACGTTAAATATAAATGTTAAACGTAAATCTAAATGTTAAATATAGATCTAAATGTTAAATATAAATGTTAAATATAAATATAAATGTTCAACCTTAAATCTAAATGTTCAAGGTTAGTCTAAATGTTAGAAATAAATCTAAATGTTCCATGTTAAATATAAATGTTAAATATAAATCTAAATGTTCAATGTTAATCTAAATGTTAAATATAAATATAAATGTTAAATATAAATATAAATGTTCAAAGTTAAATATAAATGTTCAAAGTTAAATCTAATTGCTAAATCTAAATGTTCCATGTTAAATCTAAATGTTAAATTAAATCTAAATGTTAAATATAAATGTTAAATATAAATATAAATGTTGAATATAAATATAAATGTTAAATATATATCTAAATGTTCAACCTTAAATCTAAATGTTCAACGTTAGTCTAAATGTTACAAATAAATCTAAATGTTCCATGTTAAATCTAAATGTTGAATTAAATCTAAATGTTAAATATAAATGTTAAATATAAATATAAATGTTGAATATAAATATAAATGTTAAATATATATCTAAATGTTCAACCTTAAATCTAAATGTTCAACGTTAGTCTAAATGTTAGAAATAAATCTAAATGTTCCATGTTAAATCTAATTGTTAAATATAAATCTGAATGTTCAATGTTAATCTAAATGCTAAATATAAATATAAATGTTACATATAAATCTAAAAGTTCAACATTAAATCTAAATGCTAAATCTAAATGTTCCATGTTGAATCTAAATGTTCCATGTTATATCTAAATGTTAAATTTAAATCTAAATGTTAAATATAAATTTTAAATATAAATATAAATGTTGACTATAAATATAAATGTTAAATATAAATATAAATGTTCAACATTAAATCTAAATGTCAAATATAAATATAAATGTTAAAGGTTAAATCTAAATGCTAAATCTAAATGTTCCATGTTAAATCTAAATGTTCCATGTTAAATCTAAATGTTCCATGTTAAATCTAAATGTTAAATTTAAATCTAAATGTTAAATCTAAATGTTCAATATAAATATAAATGTTCAATATAAAATCTAATTGTCAAATATAAATATAAATGTTCAACCTTAAATCTAAATATATTCAACGTTAGTCTAAATGTTAGAAATAAATCTAAATGTTCCATGTTAATCTAAATGCTAAATAAAAATATAAATGTTAAATATAAATATAAATGTTCAAAGTTAAATATAAATGTTAAATATAAATGTTCCACGTTAAATCTAAATGTTAAATCTAAATGTTAAATAATGAATCTAAATGTTAAATATAAATCGAAATATTAAATATAAATATAAATCTAGATTGTTAAATCTAAATGTTAAATCTAAATGTTAAATTTTGCTCTGTGATCCTAAATATTTAGCTGATATATAAATTCACACTGCCACCTGGCAGAAATACCAAAATAAAAGCTTCATAAAGCGATACAGACTTAGCAGTAAAAACTTAGCTTGCCCGCACCATAGACTGGGTCAGTTCTGTCTCTGAGCGTTGTGAAACCCTTTGTGGCCTCCAAAGCAGACTATGGTTAGGATATCTGTATCACTTTACGATGCTTTTATTTTAGTACTAACGCCAGGCGTCAGTGGGAATTTGTATGGGGCGCCATTAGTACCAAAATAAGAGCTTACCAAAGCAATACAAATATCCTAACCATAGTCAGTCAGTACTGACTCCTATGGGTTATAGCCGGACTACTCACCGTAAATGTTTTAAAGGCAGTTTTAGAGGCCAGTAAGAGATTTCACAACGCTCAGAGACAGAACTGACCCAGTCTATGATACAGACAAGCTAAGTTACTATTGCTAAGTCTGTATCTCTTTATGAAGCTTTTATTTTGGTATTTCCGCTTGTCCAGTGTGACTTTGCATATCAGCTAAATATTTATATTTAGCATTTAGATTTAACATTTAACATTTATATTTAGCATTTAAATTTAACATTTATATTTATATTTCCATCCATCCATCCATCCATCCATTTTCTTCCACTTATCCGGGGTCAGGTTGCGGGGGTAGCAGTCCAAGCAAATTGACCCAGACATCCCTCTCCCCGGCGACACTTTCCAGCTCCTCCTGGGGAATCCCGAGGCGTTCCCAGACCAGGCGGGAGATATAATCCCTCCACCGCGTTCTGGGGCTACCCGGGGCCTTCTCCCCTTAGCATTTAGATTTAACAGTGATTGTAACTTAATATGTTTTTCACAACAAAATGAAATGTGATGCAGATCACAAATAATCCTCTGAATGTGATAAAAAAGTGACTTTTAAAAATTCACTCTACATTGTTATGATGTTTCGGAGCTAAATGTGGAGAAATGTAGCTGTTCATTTCAGTGTGCACAACTTTACAGAGGGCGCCCCATGTCTTAAAGCCTTTTCTAAGTGAATGAAAATGAAACATTTATCCCACGTGTGTGTAATCTCTGCTGTAACGGCTAATGCATCAGCTCCTGACCGCTCACTGCCCATTGACTTGACCTATTTCACCCTGTAAACAGCTGTTATTTACTTATTTACCAGCCCTCAAAGCCCCTCCGTGCTCCCCTCAGTCAGGCCTCCATCTTTAGGAGCCCCATCTCTAACAGGCTGATGTGATGGCTGTGTTCACTGCCACGCTTCGGTCTCCCAGCCTGCCAATGTGTCCCCGGAGAGCTGAGATGTGCTTTTACACAAAGCTGGGTCGACTTGAACTGACAAAGTGACCTTTTCAAAGACATGTTTTTCTATTGCAGCATATAGTCTGAGATATCACATAACAATCCTTTCATGTCAGTGAGGCTGCTTTATGGGGTTTTACAATTCATTCAACTCTGGTCTGGTATTCTTTTGTTTTCCATGACTCTGAACAACGACCGTAAATGGATCTAAAGGATTTCATCATTGCCTTGAATTTCCTAGTGTTGTCTGTAGCCTTTGAACAGACGTGCAAGATTATGTCTATTTCATCATTTATAACCATTTGTCCATCATCCTTAAATAATTCAGCCCCACTTGTCCCGTTCATGGACGGTTTTGTTTAACATGATCCTCTCATCCATGTCAGAAAGAGCATCCTGTAGCTTTAAACTGCACTTTCTATGTTTGACCGGTTTATTCAGCATTACAATAAAGAAACCTGTATTCCCACATCTGTCAATGTCCAACATCTGCCACATGGACCAATGACGAGATCCAAAATGGCTTCCAACTCAGCTGGTTTGCACTTAGAATGTCAAAAGGACAATATATAACAAAGTGCCCTTTTGCCATCCTTCATGGGACTGTATTTGGACTGAAGGTCATTTCAGGCTAAGTATTTTATTGGCAGGATCCCAACATTTTTGAGATTCATTATTTTTAGTGGTTGTTTTTTTAAACTGAAAGAGTAGAAGTTATTAAAACCTCACGTCTCTCTCTTATTCCCCTTTTTGACCGAGGCAGTTTCAGGGCCGGTTTGGAGCCGGCGCTCAATTAAGAACCAGTTTTCCTGTTTCGACTGCAAGTGAACCAGCTCCAGAGCGGCTCCAACTCTTTGCTGGTCTAGAACCAAGAACCGCTTACATCAGGGGCGAGTGGCGAGGGGAGGGGTTGCTATGATCAAAAACACAAACCAAACATGTTTCCTCCATTGTCCTGCAGTGAAAAAATAAAAGAGACTAATGGATTCCAAGGCAAAGCAGTGGTCGGCCGAGGAGACAAGCTGGCGTTGTCAGCCATCATTGTTGTTGTGAGGGAAAGTTTGTGCTAGCGCTGCTGGGAAAAGCGGTCATGTAAATCTTGTCATGATGTGCCTCTTCCACGGGCTCGAGCGGGCAGGAAAACAAACGGATGCTGTGTTCGTTCGCGAGTTCAACCAGCTCTGAACCAGCGCAAGCACCAGCCCAGAAATACAACCCAGTTCACATTGGTCGAAAAGTGGTATTATTCTCCTCTATCCCTCTATCCCTCTCTCCAACACGGTCTCAGCAGATGTGTGTCTAACATGAGTCTGGTCCTGCTGGAGGTTTCTGCCTGTTAAAGGAAGTTTGTCCTTGCCACTGTAACTTGCTGAATGCTGCAAAGTGCTCTGCTCATGGTGGATTAAGGTGAGATCAGACTGAGTCCTGTCTGTAAGATGGGACTGGATCTGATCCTGTCCTGATGCTGGGTCTTTGTTAATAATAGAACATAGAGTACCGTCTAGATCTGCTCTGTTTGGAAAGAGTCTGAGGATAACATTTGTTTGGTTTTGGTGCTTTATAAATAAAGATTGATTGATGATTGATTAAAAAGTAGGCATGGAAGTGTGAGTTGTTTCACTCATTAATCTTCAGTATATTTGTGTGAGTGTACAGACAGCAGACGGGTACCTTTCCATCTATTTCTATATTTCTAATATATTTTTTTCCGTGATCGATCTTTGGAAATGTTAACGATCAGTTATTGATTAAAAAAAAAACATAAACATTTTCCATGTCAGGAACGATGCCAACGATTTTCCCCTAAATCAAATTTTCCTTCATGTCACAATGTATATAAAAGACGGTTTTGAATAGCTACGGATCGTATTCAGGTGTTCAAAATGTTAAACATGCTGAATATCAACGTTTGGAGCAGGATCATAATCTCTGTGGACATACAGTCATAAAAGTGAAGGCTCAGACTTCCACAAGGGAACTGAACAGAAACATATTTCAGACTCACAGTGTCCAGTTTTCTGTCCGGTAATTTTAAAGATATGAACATTATGAGTCTTCCAATGAGAGGCACAGGCGGGAACACTGTAGCTGGTGGCGAGGAGGCTCAAAGCCCGCCTCTTTACGTCACAATCTCTCAACAGCAGCAATATGGTTGCCGCCGCCAGCTGGCCTCAAAACAGCGCTTCAGAAACAGATGGGTGACGTCACGGATACTACGAACATTATTTATACAGACTATGGTCCTGATAGAGAAATGAGCTACTCAGACCTAAACTGTTTTTGAACCAGGCTGTAAACATGTTTATTTCTGCTGTGAAGATCGTCTTCTTTGAATGTGTGTGTATGTGGTTTCCAGTATTTCTGCAGCCAGCCTCAAGTGGACCCTCCATGAACTGCAGTTTTTTCACATTTCCATATGGACTTCATATTTTGAGATGTTGCCACTTGGTTTCAAGTTATTAATAAGTGCGAAAGAGTCTACTTAAACTCTAAACATACATCCAAAATCATACAATATACGCTACTAAGGCATGACTCTGCTACAATATCATTTTACTCAGTAGGCGGGGCTAACTCAGCGGCTTGCAGATCAGAACACTCAATTAAAGGTGACATATTCCGTTCTTTTTCACCAAAATATATTGGTCTAAGAGGTCCCCTAAACATGTCTTTAAAGTTTATGCTCAAAAAAACACTTTGAAATCAGATTTTGGTCTGCCTGAAAAACCCTCTTCTTCAGCCCTGCTCAGAACAGTCTGTTTTCTGTGTCTGTGCCTTTAAATGAAAATGAGCTCTCTGACCACGCCCCCTCAGGAAGTGGATGTGCCCTCGGCTGTCCAGCACGTTGATCTAGTGTTTACATGTTGGCTGAATATACACGGCTGCTCACAGACCCGCATTACTTCAACCCTCTGAATCTGATCCAGAATCTGATCCTGACGGAGAGGCGCCTGCAGCAGGACCTTTCTGAACCATTGGTCACAGATTTAGTGTTTCTTGTTGTTTTATTTGTCAGTATGTCGACGTGTGTCTTGGTACACAGCTACCAACAGGTAGCTATGTGGCTATGCTAACTAACGCTAGCACTTTTCCATGAGAAATAAAAATCATCCACTAGATCTTCAAATCTGCAGACGTGGGGAGTAAAACCGACCTTTGTGTTTATGAAGACAGCCTACAACTAGCATGCCTCCCTCCTAAGCTCCTTGTTAACACACGTGTGCAGGGAATGAAAAACAGAGGAGGGGTTGAGTTGTATTTTATACAGTCTATGGGCTGGAGAAATCAGAACAGGGGCAGAATGGATTCTTTTCATTTTCAGGGGGTTTGTAGACATGCCAGGGACACATATTTCAGGTAGAGAAACATTAAAAAGTCCATTTAGCATGATATGTCACCTTTAAAGCTGAAACATGTTGGATGCATGTGATAGGTGTATAACTGAAAGTCTGAATGAAGTTGGCTCTGAAAATTTATACTTATTATTATGAAAGATTTGCGAGTCAAGAACCTGAGGATATCAAATATAGTTGAAATAAATGAGCTTTCACACTAATGATTTATCTCAGTGACACATGTTTCATTTTGAAAAAATGATCACCAACAGCACCCCACATTATGTCAGGATTGAGTTCAAACTATCATTGCAACAGCAGAAAGATATTACCCTGATAGAAAACTCCTTATAATGAATGTTTCAGTACTTATGAGCGTCTTCAACCATAAGGCATGATCACAAGTGCAGTTCAGTGACGGTCTTGTTTGTATCCTCTCTTTCAGGTTCTATCAGGTCCGAGTAGGCTTGAAGGTCTCACCTCGAGTGCCCCACAGGTTGATAGCAACAACACAAGATAATGCAGGTAAGAGAAAGAGGTGTTTACTGTACATAATTACACACACACGTAATATCTTCAGACATCACAGCAGCAGTTTCACTACGCTGACCTCGGTCCCCAAGCTCCCACTTTGCTCCACTGGTTCTCTGTGGTCGTTTCCTATTCTTGCACTTTGGCTGGATGAACCCACGGGCTGATGCAACAAACTCCAAGTGCTTTGAAGTTTGTGTGGAGTCCTTGGTTGGGTACAGAAGTGCAAAAAGTTCCTCATCACTCAAATTTAGCACCCAGACTGAAAGCAGTCTTCTGTTTCTTTGTTGTCTGTTTACATGCTGAGCTTTAAGTATTGACAAATTATGTTCATTATTTAATCCTGCCGTTTAGAGCTTGTTTGTGCAAGTTGTCTTCACACACAGCAGTCCATATCGACGGGGGACTGAGTGTGAGAAAGTCTCACTCCACACGGGGAGTTGAGAAACATGCATTGTTTGGTTTATGTTTGTCTTTGAAGTCTGAGTGAAAACAGTCATTTTATGTGTTGTGTGTTGAAGTGTACACAAGAGGATAAGGGCCACAAGACAAATAAAAGAATTTAGATTTTCGAGAAAGAAAACTTGAAATGTGCGAGTTTATTAAGTCGTACATTTTCAAGAAAAACGAAAAAAAATTGAGTTTTTAAAGACTAAAATCTGTGAGGAATCAAACTTGAAATTTTTGAGGTTATAAAGTCATACATTTACACGAAAACTTTGAATTTGTAGATTGTTAACAAGCTGCTCTTTGTCCATTTCACTGCATCATGAGCCCACTTGACTGCCTTATCAAATTGTACTTCCTACTTGGACTCAGCAATAAGGAGATACTACTGATTCTAGCCCAGAATCATGACACTATTAGAAGCATCTGGACTTTGAAAAGACATTGTTGTATAATGGGGCTGTTCAGAAGAAAGCAGCACACTGATCTGGAGGAGGTGATTGTGATTATCCAACAAGAAATTCTCGGCAAGCATATGTATATAGATTCTATATCCTTATTTACATGTTTATGTTGTTCACGTGATGTTACATCACTTCAGATATAGAATCTATATCCTTGCATCATCTCAGCCGGCAGATGCAAGGATAAAGATTATATATCCTATATCCTTGCATCTGCCCGCTGAGGTAATGTAACATCAGCTGAACAACATAAACATGTAAACATCAGCTGAACAACATAAACATGTAAACAAGGATATAGGATCTATATCCTTGCATCTGCCCACTGAGGTAATGTAACATCAGGTGAACAACATAAACATGTAAACATCATGTAAACAACATAAACATGTAAACATCATGTGAACAACATAAACATGTAAACATCAGCTGAACAACATAAACATGTAAACATCATGTGAACAACATAAACATGTAAACAAGGGTATAGGATCCATATCCTTGCATCTGCCCACTGAGGTAATGTAACATCAGGTGAACAACATAAACATGTAAACATCATGTGAACAACATAAACTTTTAAAGAGGATATAGGATCTATATCCTTGCATCTGCCCACTGAGATGATGTAAACATCATGTGAACAACATAAACATGTAAACGAGGATATAGGATCTATATCCTTGCATCTGCCCACTGAGATGATGTAACATCAGGTGAACAACATAAACATGTAAACATCATGTGAACAACATAAACGTGTAAACAAGGATATAGGATCTATATCCTTGCATCTGCCCACTGAGGTAATGTAACATCATGTGAACAACATAAACATGTAAACATCATGTGAACAACATAAACATGTAAACATCCTGTGAACAACATAAACATGTAAACATCATGTGAACAACATAAACATGTAAACATCATGTGAACAACATAAACATGTAAACAAGGATATAGAATCTATATCCTTGCATCTGCCCGCTGAGGTAATGTAACATCAGCTGAACAACATAAACATGTAAACATCATGTGAACAACATAAACATGTAAACATCATGTGAACAACATAAACATGTAAACATCATGTGAACAACATAAACATGTAAACAAGGATATAGAATCTATATCCTTGCATCTGCCCGCTGAGGTAATGTAACATCAGCTGAAAAACATAAACATGTAAACATCAGGTGAACAACATAAACATGTAAACATCATGTGAACAACATAAACATGTAAACATCATGTGAACAACATAAACATGTAAACATCATGTGAACAACATAAACATGTAAACAAGGATATAGAATCTATATCCTTGCATCTGCCCACTGAGGTAATGTAACATCAGCTGAACAACATAAACATGTAAACATCATGTGAACAACATAAACATGTAAACATCATGTGAACAACATAAACATGTAAACATCATGTGAACAACATAAACATGTAAACAAGGATATAGAATCTATATCCTTGCATCTGCCCGCTGAGGTAATGTAACATCAGCTGAAAAACATAAACATGTAAACATCAGGTGAACAACATAAACATGTAAACATCATGTGAACAACATAAACATGTAAACATCATGTGAACAACATAAACATGTAAACATCATGTGAACAACATAAACATGTAAACAAGGATATAGAATCTATATCCTTGCATCTGCCCACTGAGGTAATGTTACATCAGCTGAACAACATAAACATGTAAACATCATGTGAACAACATAAACATGTTAACAAGGATATAGGATCTATATCCTTGCATCTGCCCACTGAGGTGATGTAACATCAGCTGAACAACATAAACATGTAAACATCATGTGAACAACATAAACATGTAAACATCATGTGAACAACATAAACATGTAAACAAGGATATAGTCTCTATATCCTTGCATCTGCCCACTGAGGTGAATTTCTTGTTGGATCCATGATGCAGTGAATGGGCAAAGGGCAGCTTGTTAACAATCTACAAATTTGAAGTTTTCTTGTAAATGTATGACTTTACAAACTTGGAAATTTGGAGTTTGATTTCTCATAGATTTATGACTTTATAAACTCTCAAATTTGGAGTTTTTAAAGTTGTAAATTTGGAGTTTTCTTTCTCGATAATTCAATTTGTTTTATTTCTCTGGTGGCCCTAATCCTCTTCTGTAGAAGTGCATACAGACACAGAACACAGAAAGTACAGGGACTCATGTGCTGTACCTCTCATTGAACTGTGTAATAAGAAAGTGGAACAATCACTGTATTTGTGTTTGTAGTCATCTCGGATGCACATTTATTCATTTGCATGTTCAACCATCCATTTGAGATATGACTAAGTCTTTTCCTAAAATAAAGAAATCCACAGGAGGAAAATAAAACCCATTTATTATGACATCTGCGTATGTTGAGTTGAAGAGGATGTACCTCAAAACGCAGATTAAGCTCTCATTTAAATTTTGAATAAAAGCCAGGGAACAAAAATAAGTGAATTGATATTTTAATCAAGTGACTGCCCAGAAACAGATTTTATTTTCAGCATTGGAAGCCAGCGCCCCGGCCATCGCAGTTTTGCATCACAGAATGAGAGTAGTGTCTGGGGATTTCATGGCTCAACCGTGTCTCAGTGATTTAGGACACTTGGCTGTCTTTGAGTGAAGGACTGACTCACTCTGCAGAAAATCTCACATCTCTAATATCTCTGAAAATCAAATGGGAACAAGATGATATAACGTTTTTTAAATGCAAATAAGTTCCGTCTTACTTTCACCCATTAATCCTGGGCAGTCTTGCCTGTAATGGCTGTGTCCCGAGGTATTCGCACATTGGGAATCAAAGACAACTCTATTGGAATTTCTGTGCTCCAGGACGTGTGTTTTCCTTTTGTCTAATAATGGAGAATGTGAGCAGAATTTAACAGAAAAGCTCCACAGTGCAACACCTAATCTAAATGTTGTACTTCAAAGAAAATGATAATGATTTATGGCAGGAACGTTAAAGTCGCACACACTTTGTCCTTTAAAACGAAGGCCTAAAGGTTTGTTTGTAATTAAGAGAGAGTAGATATCCAGCATCAAACCATGAAAATAACTCATGATTCATGCAGTGTGTTTTCCTTCCTCCTCAGAACAATTACTGGAGATGATTTATACCATAGCATGTGCTGTTCTCTTTGTATTCAAAGGTTGTGTCACAGTGTTTGTGAATCCACCCAAGCGTCAAATCTGGATCTCTGGCGATGCAGGAAGCCGTTTCACTGGCAATACTGATTCACAGTAATAACAGCTATTTTTAGCTCATGACTGGAGCCCTGTGTGTCTCTCTGTGTGTGTGTGTGTTTGTGTGTTTCTGAGTGATTATGTGTTCTGATCTGGCTGCACTTGTGAGGACCAGTTCCTCAAAGTGTGACCTGAGGCTGTAATGAGGACATCTTGGGTTGTAAAATTTAGAACCAAATCATTTCAGGGCTCCATTCAAGTAAAAATAAGATTTGAGTTTGAAGACACAAGAGAGGAGAGAGCCACAAGGGCATTGTGTTTCCATTCCAGTGGTCTTGCAGGTAACACAGACACAGTAAGGGATGGTGTGTGTGTGTGTGTTTGTGAGATGTGTGATAGCAAGGACATGGCTGATTGAAAAGGCGATGTGTCTGAGATGTGACAGTGATTCATGTCATCTGGTGTTTTCTGCAGGAACACAGCGATGGGAATTCCATTAGAGAAGATTATTTCATGCAGCTCATTTGTTCGTAGATGGAGAGAAATCCTGAGCAGGCCAAATATAATACGTTGTAATGGAAGTGATAAAAATAGCACTTCAGTAGTCTTGCTCTCGATTGTCTATTTTAAGCGTGCCAAATCCTGGAGGTGCAGTTTTACATGATTTGAGTGGGGAAAAAGGAGATACAGGAGAGTTCAGTGAAACTGAGTCTGACTGGACATCACCTCAGTGTAGTGTCTGCAAACACAGCTTTAACATGATGTTCTCAGCTAGTCACAGCAATCTGTTTCATCATTCTTTGAAGCCTGTGTATTGAGAAACATACTTTTTCTCTGTGGTTAATTCAACCAACAATTTGAAAGTATTAGTTTTAGTCTCTTTAAGAACATTGTGGTTGATTTAAGTCGACATTCTAGTCTGTGAGTCTCAGTTTTCATTGTAGTGTCATTTCAGTCAGTGTTCATTGTAGTCTAACTTTAGCGGATGCTTCACTCTTAATTGACTCAGACAGTTTTTGATAGTTTATAAGAAATAAATCTCTCCTGTTGTCAAGATTTCAGTGGGAAGAAAGACAACCTTAATGCGTTTGGTCATCTTGGCTGAAAATATGTTTCTAACTACTTCTTCCTGAAAAGTGCAATAAATCAGAATCCAACAACACAAATTCCTGACTCACTACATGGCACTGCATGTGAGCAGGTTATGTTGAATGTTTGGTGAATGACTCAGTCTTAAGAAATCATGATTCATATTTTAGAAGGACAGGTAGATGAGCAACAGGAAGCCCAACTCTGTTAAGTTCAACAATTTGAGGTGCACTGTTTAAACAAAAAAGCTGTGAAAACTCAAAATTTCAAGGCAACTGTCTGCACTGGATTATTGAGTTTTGAGGCTAACTAGAAATCTTACATTTGAGGTAACTGATGAGTTTTTGTTGAGATAACTTATCATTCATATGTAGTGTAACTTAAAGTTTGGAGTTCTACATACTAAGAAGTGAAAGTTGTGCCAACTTATTATTGTTTGTTCAGAAAATGTCCCTAAATGTTACTGCATGGTACTGCACCATTTTCACACCTGCAAGGTAGCTAGCTAATGTTCAAGGCGGCTAACTGTTGGTAATGACCATGCCTTATTAAACTAACTAAACAAATTAAAGTGACAGTAACCGGAAATCAACTAACCATCAACTGACCAACTGTAAAGCCAGAGTTTTAATACAATACTCAAACTAAACACCTTTAGGGTGATCAAATCCACACAGGACAGGAGAGATGGAGCCACATGTGGGGAATTGAAAGTGTGGATGAAGACCCCTGTAGATTTGAGTCGGAGACCCCGTTCTTTGACTGAAGCACACTCTAATAATTTAGCCGAGCCTCAAACCCATCATTTCAAGTTCTACCAACCTAACTTATAAAATGAGACCAACTTTACACAACACACTGAATACAGGGAGCTGAGATAACTACTTTGATGTAGTTTGAAACAAAATGGAACATTTTTTAACTTAACCAAAAAATCATTTTCAGGCCAACAATGTTAAGTTTTCATTTTTACAGTGTAGCAAGGTATGCTAGGTGTTCTGTTGAGTTGTGTTGCCTTGTCAAAAAGAATGCTACTGTAGAGCTAGCAGTGGACAGATTCCACAAAGAGCTCTGAGTTTTGTGAATATTGATTTTACAGTCATTATCTTGTTCACTGCATTGAATTATTGTTGTTAATTACATAGACAGACTGCAGGATGCTTGTCATTCATATGTCTTCCTAAATCCGTAGTGTTTTTTTTTCTCCATTTGCACTCAACCTCATCAGGAACGAAACACTCCATGAGTTGTATTTTCTTCCCTTTCCCCACACAGGACACTGCTTGTAATGAGACACAAATGTTTCCTGCTGCCAGCATAGCTTTGTTATTTAGTTTCATGAGCTAGCTAATAGCTAATACGGATGGGCAATGATTTTTGAAACAGGCTGTTAATGGGACAGGTGTGTGTGTGTGTGTTTGTTGGGAGTGATTATTCAAATATTGTTGAATAGATGCCAATGATTATGGAATAGTATTTTGGCTTGAAATGCCCATCCCTAATAGCTAGTTTGTTTTGGCTTCCTATCACTGGCTGTATAAAACCGACTTCTAACAGACATGCACCGGGTGAAAAATCCTCCAATGAAGATGAAAGAGATGCATGGAGGCAGTGAGAATATGTGTTGGTGCACCTGTTGCAGATATATGATTGGCTAAAAAGGAAAATAAATAGTGCTGTCACAGGTTCCCAGCACAAGCAGAACTGACTATTTGTCTCATAATTGTTGATGGATGCATTAAGAACACAGATTTCACCACGATATTTGCTGACAGTTTATTTACCATTAATGTCATAGTCTCCAGCCACGGGAGTCAAGTGCGTAAACGAAAACTCATCTTAATACCTCTTCAGTAATACATTACTGGGAATATGCATGTCATATATTATATTATATATTCACAGATTTTCCTCCAGTAGTGAGTGCAGGGAGCGATATGAGAAATATGACCACTTGTAGACGGGGTCATTCATGGTGAGAATCTGCTGGTCCCCTCAGCTATATGAAGCATTCATGGATAAGCTGATTGCTCCGGCTTTCTGACCCCAAACTGTTTGTGCTGCAGCTTAAGTTTGAGCTAAATCAGGACTAATTCCATTCCTTACTACTTGCTCAGCTTACAGTCTGGAAGCAGGGCTAAACAGCTGGCCTGGCTTTGTGCAAGATGCGAAATACCTCCCAACTGAATATACCAACTTTTGCTCAAAAGCTGCAGCTGTATTCACCCATGCACTAAACTCCTCTAAACATGAACCTTCATGTGTGAACAGCCAAACCGGTCACTTTGACTCTGAACAGCAGTAAGAGTCTGTAAAGTACGCTGTGAGAGGAGGTGGTGAGGGTCAAATCAGGCCGTGCACAACTGGCCGCACAACTCTTCTGCTCTCCTCCTTTTTTCATGTCCTCTCATTTGTTGATTCTGAATACGTCTGTACAAAGGATTGACCAAAAGGCAACAAACTGTCATCCCATAGTCTGACTCTGCTGGAGAACTTGTAAACATTACACGCTGGCTTCCACAACATCCTTTTACAACATGTCCTGCACCTTGAGACCACTCCTCTCTGTCTGTGAGGGACATGTGTGAAAAAGCAACTTCAGTAAACTTCAGGCTGTAGGCTGGCATTAAATGTTATCTTAGTTTTCCGGAATGCAAAGAGCTCCTATATGAGTGTGGTTTTTAACCCTTTGCAAACAACAATCCCACCAGATAGTGTTTGCGTAAATGTGTCTCAGATGCAAATACAACATCTTGAACCTCCCCCTTCTTGCAGCAGACATCATGCAGTCATTAAGTTGTACACCCTTTGTGACATCATGACATTAGCCTTATAAAACATGGTGACAATGCATAGCTGCTGCTGACTGACAGCAGGAGCTAATTATTTGCCTAATTATTATAATCCTAATCCTAATTAAAGAAATGTCATCAAAAAGTAAAAATGCATTGAATTAGCTTTATCTGTATTGCAGAATCTATCAAAACTAGGGATGTAAATATCAAGTATTCTCTGATTGATCTTTGGTAATGTTAATAATCAATTATCCATTAAGCATTTAAAAAAACATTAAACATTTTCCATGTCAAAAATAATGCCAAATGCATTTTTTTCCCCTGAATCAAATTTTCCTTCATGTCACAATGTATATAACTGACAGGATTGAATATCTACGGATCGTATTGAGGTGTTCAAAATGTTAAACACGCTGAACATCAACGTGTGGAGCAGGCTCATAATCTCTGTGGACATACAGTCATAAAAGTGAAGGCTCAGACTTCAACAAGGGAACTGAACAGAAACATATGTCAGACTCACAGTGTCCAGTTTTCTGTCTACTCGTTCTTATTGAGAAAAATAAGCATGTGAATGCGGTCAGGTGTCAGGCGGGAGCGCAACCGAGTCAGAATCAGTCCGGCGGCGGAGAAAAAAAGCGCTCGTGGAGACCTGTCACTCAGCTGCAGCCGCCAGCTGAGCGTCTCAACTGTGTGCAACACCTTCAGTCAGCTGATTCACATGAAACATGCTTTAAACTTAAAACACCTCCCTGATAGATGAACCAAATATGAGACCACATGATAATTGATCCACATGATAGAAAGTCAAAAGATAAAAATGTGTTCGAGTAAGTTCTTAACAGTTAATTAATGGATACTCTATTCATTGTTGATATCCCTAATCCTAATCCTAATTAAAGAAATGTCATCAAAAAGTAAAAATGCATTGAATGAGCTTCATTTCTATTGCAGAGACTATCAAAACACAATAGTGCTCTGCAGGTGCATTCTGGGAAACTAAAATTGCTTAATTCAAATAACATGGAGTGTTGTGTGAGGTTTTCATGCTTGTCTTTTTTAGAAATAGTTAAATTCATAAATTATACAGGTAACACTTTACAATAAGGGTCCCTTAATTAGCGTTAGTAAATGCATTATGAAGCATTAATTAACAGTTTAATAATAGTTTAATAACCGTTATAATGTATTACCTAACATTAACTAACACATTAGTTAATGCATTAATAAGCAGTTCATTAATGTCCACTGCTCAGAGTTAATTAATACATTATTAAGCATTAATAAAAGTTACAAAACTTAATTAGTTAACCATTAGTGAATGCTTTCTGGACCCTTATTGTAAAGTGTAACACATGCATCACTTAGGTAACACATTATAAATGCTAAACTGCCTCATAAGCATAAGCATAAGCGTGTGCATCACTTTTAAGTGTCCTCTGGAAACACTTCTGTTGTGTTGCTGTCTATTTGCAGCGCGTTTTTTAATGTGTAGTGCTGTTGTCTTTGCATCGCGTTTTCTAAATTCTGCGCATGTGTTGTCAAATTGATGAAGATGTTTTCTTAATTTGCTTGTGTTTTGTCTTTTTGCATGAGTTTTCTTAAGTTGCAGTGCTGTGAGCTCTCAGGGCCACCGTACTTCTCTGTGCCAGTTGAGATGTTATCTGTGATTATCTGTTTTATTCTAAATAAAATGTGTTGAATTCTTTATATGTATTGCTTCAACTACATTTCAACTCATTTTGCTTCAGAGTATGTGTTACCTAAGAGACACATGTGTTACACTTTACAATAAGGGTCCAGAAAGCATTCACTAATGCTTAACTAATTAAGTTTTGTAACTTTTATTAATGCTTTATAATGTATTAATTAACTCTGAGCAGTGGACATTAATTAACTGCTTATTAATGCATTAGCTAATGTGTTAGTTAATGTTAGGTAATACATTATAACGATTATTAAACTATTATTAAACTGTTAATTAATGCTTAATAATGCATTAACTAACGCTAATTAAGGGACCCTTGTTGTAAAGTGTTACCATTATAGAATTTAGAAACCTTTAAATGTTACTTAATCTCATCAGTTGTCAATATTCTATGCTATAAATCAATTGGAAAAAAAGACAAAATAATAAAATGTAGGCACTGACTGCTTTATTACAGAGATGAAAGGGTTAACTCGACATAAATACATGCACGCTTTTTTTCCTGTCACAATATTTGTGACTGACAGAGAGTGAAATGACTATGCAACATAATACAAATGTAGATAGTTTGCACTGATTGTTTTCTTTACAATGATAAGGGTAAACATAGTCACCACCTCCTCCTAATGCTCACTCTGAGCCAGGCTGATCACTGTTTTAACAGCAGCTAACGACCCTGTAGCCCGTATGTAATCACCAGACAACATCATACATTTTTAAAAGGCAGTAGCATATGTGACAAATGAGGAACACTGCTGCAGTGTACATTACAGTGAAGAGCATATCCATATTATAATTGAAAGGCTGCAGCCCTCCCCTCCCCTCCCATCCCTTTCCCCCTTTGCAGCTCCTTCAACAAGGTCATGTATTAAGCCTCTACACCTCGCAGGCTGAATCCTGAGCATAGCTGCACCAGCTAGCAGGAGGGAAAAACATCCATCATACAAAGACACAGGAAATAATCCCTGACCGTGTTCTCTGTGAAAGTATATGCTTGACATTTCAATTGTCTGTGCCCTTCAGACAAATGAAATGTGCCGCACACTCAGCTGAAGCATTTAATGACTGTGATTCACGCACAATAACCTAGTGAATCGGAGTCGGGATGCTACCTGGGAGAATTGGATTGCGGTTTACGTGCCTCCTATTGCAGGGACTGAGATACTCCCTCATTTAGTATCATGAAGAGCATGTGTGGAGAGTTTTGTGTGTTTTACAGATAGGAAGTGACGGGCACATACACACTCTGTTAAGAAGCAGATGTAGAGCACCAGAGGCTGTAAGCAGATTATTTCCTGCACAGAATCACTGTGGCTAAAGCTTAAGGGCATTTCTGCAGGTTTTTAATGTGCAGGATGTGATAACTCCCCCAGCACCTGTGAGAACTGCAGTATGCAATATGTAACCAGTGTGTACGGGTCTGAAATGTTCCTGCGGGTCTTACTCTCTTTGAAGATGAATGGCAGCACTAAATTGATTTCTAATCACATTTATGTCCAATGAAAACAACATGACGAGCATAGCAATCATATTATGCATTGCAGAATATCGTCAAAGTGTAAGCACCGCAAAGCATTAAGCAGATCAGCACTCTTTTTTAATGCTTTGTTATTTTGACATCTATGAAAGACCATTTATGATTCATTTTTCATTCCCATGATGGTTTGTCATGGGCCTCTGGAGTTACTTTCAATTCTGCTAATGTCACAATGAGAATACTATAAACTCTTCTACTATAATACATTACTAACTACATTTTTATTGATGCTGGTCCAGAACATTTATTTATAAAGATCTAGAGCTTCTAAGTCAAGGACAACCAGCATTTCACTGACAAGACCACGCCCCTGTTCGTTATAACTATAGTTATAACAAGACCTGCTGTAGTACGTAAATGAAACCACATCATTGAACATCAACAAACAAAACCACGCAATAGTACAGTTTTCAGAATTTGATTTAATTAAGTTAAAGGGTCGAGGAAAGGAGGGATGAGTAGGGGTTGAGGTAAAGGGGGACAAGTAGGGGTCGAGGCAAGGATCGATGAGTAGAGTTGAGGTTAAGTAGGGCTGAGTAGGGGTCTAGGTAAAGGGGGACAGGTAGGGGTCGAGGTAAGGAGGTATGAGCAGGGTTGAGGTAAAGGGAATGGGTAGGGGTCGAGATACAGTTGAGGCAAAAATGATTAGCACCCCTTGTGAAATCACATGGAACCCTTGATTTCTCCATGAAAATGACACATCCAAAATGATTAGCCCCCTGGCCAGTAGTAGTCAATAGTGCACCCTTTCTGAGCCACACCTGACAACAACCTCTTCAAGTAGTTCTTTACAAAGTTGGAACATGTCTCTTGAGGGATTTTGGCCCATTCTTCCTGTGCAAATTGTTCCAGCTGGTCCAAAGTACATGGTTTCTGAGCATGGACATTCACTTTAAGCACCCGCCACAGATTCTCCACAGGATTTAGATCTGGACTCTGTACAGGTCACTCCAGGACCTAGGTTTTGGTGTCCTTTAAGAACTGTTGGACCAATTTTGATGTATGCTTTGGGTCATTGTCTTGTTGGAAGACTCAACGATGACCTAAGCCTAGACTAAGAGCAGAGTTCTTCACATTATCCCTCAAAATGTCAACATAACTTTCTTTTTTCATGATGCCATGCACCCGAACAAGGCTCCCTATGCCTGAGGCTGCAAACAAGCCCCAAAGTATGATGCTCCCTCCACCATGTTTAACTGTGGGAATGGTGTTCTGAGGGGTTAAAGGACTCTCAGTTTCTTGGCCAAACATAATGAACATCCATGTGTCCAAACAGTTCCACCAGATCAAAGGATGGACTTCCAAAACTCATCTTTACCTTTCAAATGTTTACGGGCAAACCTCAGCCTGGCTCTGATGTACCCTCTTTGAGTAAAGGGGTTCTTCTGGGACAATGGTCCTAAAGCCCACTACGATGAAGACCCCTAACAACTGTGTTCTTTCAAACATCATCTCCAGAGGAGGTCAGGTCAGAAACAATCATCTTGGCAGATGTCCGGGGCTTCTTGCTGACATCTTCGACTGTTTTCCTCTCCAGAGTTCTTGAAATCTCGTGTTTTCTTTCACGCCCAGGTTTGTTTCTAACAGAGTTTGTCTCCTTGTACTTTACAATGATGCAACGTACAGCTGTTCTAGACACTGTAAAATGACTAGACATGACAGTATAGCCTTCCCCCTTATTATGAGCCTCAATTATCTTCTTTCTGAGCTCAAGACTGATTTCCTTCGTCTTTGGCATGGTTAGTAAGAGTAGTCTCTCTCAATAATGTGTTCGAGGGGCGCTGGTGGCCTAGCGGTCTAAGCACCCCACGTATAGAGGCTACAGTCCTCGTCGCAGGGGTCGCCGGTTCGATTCCCGGCCGGTCGACCATTTCCTGCATGTCTTCCCCCACTCTCTACTCCCCACATTTCCTGTCTCTCTCCACCTGTCCTATAAAATAAAGGCAAAAAGGCCAAAAATATAACTTTAAAAAAAAAAATAATGTGTTCGAGTGCCCTGTTTGGAGTCCCTTAAGTGAATCTCAATGCTGATTGGATGCTGAGGTGTTGTTAGGAAGCCAATTGACCGACAGGTGTTGTTAGGAAACCAGCTAACTGCACAGGTGGGGTTTGAAAGCAAAAATTCACAAGGGGGCAAATAATTTTGACCACCTCATTTTTCACTATATTTGATATAAAACAAAGGTAAAATTATTTTACATTCCAAAATGTACCAAAGCTACTACAGAGCAGCGGTGAATGTGTGATCATATCAAGTTTTATCAATGATGCAAACATTGGGAAGAATTTGAGGAAACGTTCCAGAATTTCTGAGGGGCTAATCATTTTGGCCTCAACAATTTTTTCGTCTCTTTGTAGAGTCTGCAAAAGCTACAATGAGAGGACAGGTGACCTAGCTAATGGTGGTGCATTGCAAATCTAGTGCATAGCAAAAGTGTCTTTTACGTCAGTTGTTCTGCACAGTTGCGGACCATGATGCTTCAGTCACTCTATGATTTGAAAAACAATGTTGCGTTCGATGGTCGCTGCAGAGTGGAGCTGACGCAGACAATAGTTAAGCCTTTGTCTGTCTGATCATGTAATCCTTCATCAGGTTGAAAGGGTTCAAGAACAACCAAATATCTAAAAATGGTCAACACTGGAAAGGCTTCTGTTCCCAGTGGACAACCAGCGAATCTTGTTCTTTACATTTCTAAAATAATGTCTTAAAGCTTTGCTGTGAAAAAACAATAAAAAGTCTATTTCAGGAGTCTGCTAAATAACGGCCTCACCTGAAACGTACCCTTTTACAAGGATGATGTCACTAAATACCAACAGAGTCTTCTTTCTGATGGTCCTGTTTGCTTTTATACGTCATATCAGTATCAACTTGTCTATTTTATGTAAGGGATAATGTATGGTCCTCATTCAGCTCTCCACCGCTCATGGTTTAACTTTCTTTGTAGAGATCGCTATCCTAAAGTTTCTCTCACCTGCTCCACTCCTCCAGAAGCTAACGTTTTAGCCATTAGCCACCAATATGATGCTAACGGTAGCTAATGGTTTTCCCTCACCTTACAGTCTATGGCAGGGGTGTCCAAACTTTTTTCAAAGAGGGCCACATTTGATGTTGTCAGAATACCTTAGAGCCAGTGGCTCCTACTGGGACTTAGGAATCATAAAAGTTATAGATGAAATCTCTATTAAATAACAATTATTTCACATTTGTTCTCAATAAATCAGTAACTAGGTAGTCCTCAGTTCTCCAGAAGCGACGTATACATTAGCAAACTTTATCTTCTTCTGGAGGAAAATGGTCGGGCAATGTCGGAAAAATATTGTATCATTATTTTCCTATGGCAGGATCATGATCTGGATTTCATCACTTCTTTTTCATGTTGTTTTTAAGACTTTTCTGACCAGCAGACAACATTTTAAGAACTAAATAATTATTTTCCTGAGTTCTGAACAATTCTTATGCACCAAATTTTGACTTTTCTGCACAAGTTCATAATTTTGATTTTGTCTTGTATCCTCTTTTGTGTCTTCTGAACTTTTAGTGTTCATCAAGAACATTTTCACATCATGATAAAAACATGAATTTGAAAACCTGTCAACTTTAAGAGTTCTTGTGATTCTTCTTAATTGCTGTCTTGCAGAATTCCCAGAGCTTTTGCTTTAGACAGGTAGTCCATATGAAGCTTTTTGAGACGTTTCTGGATTGACTTTAGTTTTGTGTGTGCGCTTGAAAGAAACTGCAAATGTACAGATGATTCAGAATGTGATTCATTTCTAATGCTATTAATTAATGCTATAAATAACACACTTTAAGATGGAAGCTTGGGGCCATAAATAAATGGACCTTGGGCCGCAATTGGCCCCCGGGCCATACTTTGGACACCCCTGGTCTATGGTGTCAACAAGCAGAAGCTAGATGTGTCTGAACTCTTTTCCGTGGATGGATTTGACATGACGTGTGATCAGTTTGTCTCTGATGTTGCTCATGTTAGTGGAAGTAAAGGCTGGTTTATACTTCTGCGTCGACGGACATGAGTCCGCTTGAGTGCAGTGTGGTCTCTCTGATAGCCGGTCGCCTGTTTCCGGCGCCGCTACGATCTCTGTTTACTTTTCCACAGAGATTCAGAGCGTGTTATGCAGTCCCTCCAGGAAGTTGCGATTTCGCGATCGCAACTATCAACGCAAATTGAACCAATCAGCGCGATTTTTTCGCGGCCTTGCAATTTTTTACAATCACCGCAACTTTCCCGCAAATTTGACCAATTACCTTAACCTCAGCCCCTGTATGTCATCGGTTTTGTCATCAATTTGACTTCCTTGGAACATAAACATTAGTCCTCCCTTGATCGGCACTTTTCAACAACAAAACACGCACAGAGAACGGGTGAAAAGAGAGAGAGGGGACAGCAGGCAGGACAAGTGACCATGACAACGTTGTTATTTATAGATTGAGGGGCTCAGTGTTAGCTTGGTCTCTACCTGCAGCAGGTGTGCTTTATGAACCAGCTCTCCTCACCTCCATGCATCCGTCTCATCTTCATTGAGGATTTTTACCCCCGGTGTGCGTTAGTGACACAGACACATCCACGGGGCGTCTGTTTACTATTTGATGTTTGACGTTGTTGCCGTGGTTACCGTAAAAAGCTCTGCGTCTACAGCTTGATTTAATCCAGTTTGGTGATACATCAGACACATTTAGTAAGTTTGGATCAACTCCCTGTCATCAAAGATGCAGATTCATTTCAGAGTGCAGTGAACTGACTGCGCATCAGTCGCTGCGAGGTGCATTCAGGGACCGTCGTAAATGTGCATTACAGCCCTTTCATGGCATTTTTCTGTGAATCAAGAGAATCAAAAGACAGTCAGTGGCCACATCAAGAATGTTTTCTAAAAACAACTGTAATTTAGCATATTTACTTGCCCCTGAGATGTTATTGGGGGACAAAAGCAGAAAAAAATAATCGCAACTTTCACCGCAATTTTTTCAAAAAGCTGTCGCAAATTCAGGCTTTTTGAGCCACAACAATCACAAACAAGTCTGGCAAAATCCTGGAGGGACTGGTTATGTTAATCTATAACTGATACATGTTGCTGTTTATCATACAGACATGATTACATGAAGAATAGAGAGGAGGAGATGAAATACACGGCCGATGTGTGGCAGATGATCCTGGAAGTGCTGTAAATGTGGGAAACGAGCGAACCAATCACAGGGCTTGTAATTCTACATGTAGTTACATTTTGGAGGAGGTGCACGCCAGCTACGTGCGTAGGCCTCTGCGTAGGTACAGGAGCTACGCGGACCCCTGGCGTGGGCGACGCTGTTGATTCGACGCAGAAGTATAAATCAGGCTTTAATCACTGCTGTCAAGGGGTTTTGACCAATCAGAATCAAGGTTCGTACACAACCCGAAGATCAGTAAGAAAGCCGGGTAATAATGCCAGCTAAAAACTCCTTACTGGAGCTTTAATAGTGTAAGACCTGTTTCCTGCTGACAAACCATGACAATAATTGTAGAAGGATCCATATTCATGTTTTATACATTTATTCCTAGAGCTCACACCTTACATATCCTGTAAATCTGTCCCTCTCTCTAACTGACTTGGCTCAACCCACAAACTCACCATGAGGTTTGACATGTAAGGACTATCAGAGGTACAAAGTGGACAAGAAGTATTGTTGTATCTGCTTCCTGTTACTGCTGCAGCTTTCTTGTTTTGCTCTCCCTTTGAGTTCAACAATCATTGCTTTCAATGCCAAAGCAGATACAGCCTTCCTTTCAGGCTCTCCTTGCTACATGATGTAAGGTTTGATTGCTCCTGTCAAACAGACCGGCGTTTAAATGATGCGCAGTGTGTTCAGGTGTGAAAGCAGCGAGGGCAACAGCAGCAGTAATAGTTTATGATTTAGTGTCTTTTGGCTCACTAAAGGGCCAACCAGCTCAAGAGAGAGGGCATGGAGGCACCTGGGGGAGTCCTTCACAGGTCAGACACAAATAGAAAATCATTTATGTTAATTCCTGCGCACTATTTAAAGTCTGTAATCCACCTCACTCCTCTGTCTCTAGACAGAGGGCAGACAGAAGGAAACAAACAGAAGGAGACATGCTGAAAACAAAAATGTCACATTTGTCTGACGGAGGCCACAGTGCTGACACAGAGACACAACTCCTACCACGCAGAGAACATACCCGCGGGGATTACGCTGCCCCTGTCACACATCCAGCCAGTCTTTGACAACTGTCACGCTCCCGCACATCCGTCATCCTGGCTGGGGCCGCTTGATGCTACAAGTAGTGACAGTATTATCAGGAGGCCTGCTGAGAGACGGAGAGTAAGACTGAGACGGAAAAGAGCAGACCCTCAGCAGGTGATGTTAGAGACCCTCATGACTCCCAGCTGGACTGCAGCTCTAGGAGGAGGGTCCTTTAGTGGCAGAAGTGAACAGCCATCATATTGAACACTAACAGTGCTCTCATTACAAGTACAGCATTGCAGTTATTATTTCCCTGTTCATTGGGCTCCACGATTATGGCCAAAATGATAATCACGATTATTTTGACCAATATTCTAATCACGATTATTAATCACGATTATTCATAGGAAAATCATCTGTATTTTTATTGCTCTACTTTTAAACAAACAATATGTGAACCGTTTTCACTGGAAAAAGAAACTTTAAATACTGCTGAGTTCTGCGAGTCAAACTACTTTTCACATTTTGGAGGCGGAGACCAAGTAAAGCACTGACCCTCTGATGATTGGTCAGCTTTCAACTTGACCACACCCACATGACCTCTGAACCTGAACCTGAACAGACAACAGCTCTTTACATATGACTTCTTCTTGTTTAACGTCCAGACAATGGCTGATGAGCCTTTTCAAGGGACTAGCTCCTCACTATGATGCTCTTCTTCTCCAATTGCTGCTGTACTTTATCTCTGACATGACTCGCTCTCATCTGTCCACTGAGTGACTTGAGGCTGCTGCTGCAGGGTACACTCGCTTATTATAAGCCTTAACCATGCGTTCGCCCCCTGGTGGTTGGCTGACTCGTTGAGAAAGTGCTTGATCAGATACAGTGGGGCAAAAAAGGATTTAGTCAGCCACTGATTTTGCAAGTTCTTCCACTTGGAAAGATGAGAGAGGTCTGTAATTTTCATCAGAGGTACACTTCAACTATGAGAGACAAAATGCTGAAAAAAATCCAGGAAATCACATTGTAGGAATTTTAAAGAATTTATTTGTAAATTATGGTGGAAAATAAGTATTTGGCCAATAACAAAAGTTCAACTCAATACTTTGTAACATAACCTTTGTTGGCAATGACAGAGGTCAAAGGTTTCCTGTAAGTCTTCACCAGGTTTGCACACACTGTAGCTGGTATTTTGGCCCATTCCTCCATGCAGATCTCCTCTAGAGCAGTGATGTATTGGGGCTGTTGCTGGGCAACACGGATTTTCAACTCCCTCCACAAATGTTCTATGGGGTTGAGGTCTGGAGACTGGCTAGGCCAGTCCAGGACCTTGAAATGCTTTTTACAGAGCCACTCCTTCGTTGCCCGAGCGGTGTGTTTGGGATCATTGTCATGCTGGAAGACCCAGCCACGTTCCATCTTCAATGCTCTCACTGATGGAAGGAGGTTTTGGCTTAAAATCTCACGATACATGGCCCCGTTCATTCTTCCCTTAACACGGATCAGTCGTCCTGTCCCCTTTGCAGAAAAACAGCCCCAAAGCATTAGGTTCCCCCCCCCATGCTTCACAGTAGGTATGGTGTTCTTGGGATGCAACTCAGCATTCTTCTTCCTCCAAACACGACCAGTTGAGTTTTTACCAAAAAGTTCTATTTTGGTTTCATCTAACCACATGATATTCTCCCAATCCTCTTCTGGATCATCCATATGCTCTCTGGCAAACTTCAGACGGGCCTGGACATGTACTGGCTTAAGCAGGGGGACACGCCTGGCGCTGCAGGATTTGAGTCCCTCTCGGCGTAGTGTGTTACTGATGGTAGCCTTTGTTACTTTGGTCCCAGCTCTCTGCAGGTCATTCATCAGGTCCCTCCGTGTAGTTCTGGGATTTTTGCTCACCGTTCTCATGATCATTTTGACCCCACGGGATGAGATCTTGCGTCGGGCCCCAGATCGAGGGAGATTATCAATGGTCTTGTATGTTTTCCATTTTCTTACAATTGCTCCCACAGTTGATTTATTCACAACAACCTGCTTGACTATTGTAGATTCACTCTTCCCAGCCTGGTGCAGGTCCACAATGTTCTTCCTGGTGTCCTTGGACAGGTCTTTGGTCTTGGCCATGGTTGAGTTTGGAGTCTGAGTGTTTGAGGCTGTGGACAGGTGTCTTTTATACAGATAACCAGTTCAAACAGGAGCCATTAATACAGGTAACGAGTGGAGGACAGAAGAGCTTCTTAAATAAGAAGTTACAGGTCTGTGAGAGACAGAAATCTTGCTTGTTTGTGGGTGACCAAATACTTATTTTCCACCATAATTTACAAATAAATTCTTTAAAAATCCATTTTTTTTTCTCATTTTGTCTCTCATAGTTGAAGTGTACCTCTAATGAAAATTACAGACCTCTCTCATCTTTCTAAGTGGGAGAACTTGCAAAATCAGTGGCTGACTAAATCCTTTTTTGCCCCACTGTATGCAGCAGAGCCTGCATTTTAAATATAAATATCACAGACGTTAAGGCTAATTTAATAGTTTAATAGGGGCTAAAATCAAGCTCATGATTAAAATGTGATTGATTGTGCAGCCCTACCTGTTCATGAAAATGTTTTAACGTCACTGAACATACCAAGGAACCCTCAGACATACAATGATTAAGGCATGGTCACACAAAAGGGTAGTTTTGCACTTCTAACAAACATTTATTTTGTACTACGAATTAATAATTTGCTGTAAGGATTGGATGTGTTGGATTTTGTTTCAGTGCCACTTAGAAATTTCAATTTTGGCTGCAAAACATGCCTGACTGAACTGAAGCAGGATGTCTGAAATCAGTGCCTGTTGAAAGCAGCATCTGTGCGGCACCATCCTCTCGTGACGTCAGGCTCAGGGTTGGAAACTCAAACATTGTTATCATGCCTTCATGGTTTGTTCCTGCAGGTCGTAAACTGTGTAAAGAGCATTATCTGGCACAGCGTTCATACTGTTTATGTTGGCGTCTATTTTTACATCACATTATCTACACAGCAGTATGATTGTATAGTCTGGGCATCTTATTTCAACATCAGTAATATCAGCCTGTAGCCAGTTGCTGTATTCTTTCAATTTTTTTTGAAGGATCTCAGTAAATGAATCTGTCATTTGTAGATTTCTGAAAAGAAGCGCAGGATTAAGATTTCTCATCCTGCTTCAGATCTGTATTCTTTACAATGTAGGTGAACATAGTAATAGGTTTGATGGGTGACCCTGATGTTGTAGTGTTAAGAGTGATAGATACTTTAAGCCTCCTCTTTTGTTCCTTTCCTTTCTGTTTACATGGACTGGTTCTTATGTGGGAAATAGGGAATTGGTTCGGTCATGTCACTGGTCTGTCCGATACTTTAGACACACCTTCTCTGAGGTGGGAACAGTGGAGGGCTGTTTTGGAAACCGCCAGCAGTACGTACTGATTTGTCCTAAATTCAGTATGTAGTATGTCAACAAGAGCAAAATCTGCAGCATGCCAAAACTACCCGGATGTCTACTGATTCAGGAACACTTCTCAGCATATTGGTGATGTTGGATCTAGCAGTCTCAGAATCTTTGGAATTTGGAGGGGTAATAATCTTGGACGATCAGGACAGAATCACTCTTAACACACCCCACACCACAGGAAAATCACACACCATGTTGTTTGCAAACAGCAGACAATCTGGCCTTTGCTGGCTTTGATTTTAAGGGGGAGATCGGGACAAAAATCTGCCCGATTATCCTGCAGTGTGTACCCGCCATTAACGGAAGGTGTTAGGACATCTAGAGTGTGGGGACATTGCATTTGAAACAGAGGAGACAAGAGCATCGGTTTTACTAATACACATTCTCAAATCCTCACCAAATCTCAGCACATGTTCTCAGATCAGAAGGTGCATACTTAGATCCCTCACCAATCCTTGTAAACATTCACAAATGTCAGGTGGTGCATTTCAAAAACTCATTATGCATTTTCAGATCTGTGTACATATTCAAAAATCTGGGCATGCACTGCAAATATCAGGAGGTGCAACAGTCAGATAACACGCCTTTATATTTCTGGTCACATCTTTGTGTTTTTACATGTGGAATTGTTTTGTTGAGTCTGTATGTGGTGATGCTGCAACCTGTCGCAGTGAAGTGTCTCATTGTGATTGTGTTGTTGTGTCTTTCATCAGGAGAATGCAGCTTCAGCTCGGCGGGGGTATACGACGGCACCGTGTTCAGCCGGATATTTCAGATCCTTTACAGGAACGAGGAGATTGCGGTTAATGACTGCATGATCTTCAAAGTCCACCTGCTTCTGGACGGAGAAAGGGTGAGTCATGCTGGTGACATTTTCTGCTCACTCACACACACAAACACACAAATGTGCTTCCCTGTTGAATGAAAATAGATGAGGAGAGAGCAGCGAATGCTATTTGGCTGCTCATATGTCAGCAGCTTGGTTGTAAAATGCATGACAGATAATTACAATGAAAGCAGATGTATAGTAGATCAATTAAATGGTCATTAGTTAATGCATTTTATCATCCACTTTTCCCTCCTACACACGTTTTAGTCCCTGTTTCTACCATCTGACACGAACGATACTTCCACTCCATAAGGGAGAGATTTGTGTCACTTAATTGAAGCTGTGATTTAACAGAAGTATGTAATGGATGAGTTACACAATTATGCAAATGAACAGTGAGCAAAATACCTCAGAAACCAGAGATGATTAAAGTGTGACCCATATATGATGAAGTCCGTGTAGGGTAGCATATCTGATCCATGCAATGTGACCTCTCCCGTACAATCAGAAATATGGAGTAAAGACATTTTTCTAATATGATTGAGGTCATATTTTTAATTCCACACACGTCACATGACTGATGTCAGCTCAGTATTTTATTTTTATGCTTTAATGACAGAGAGTGATGGAATGCCACAGATCTGGTAACACTCCAGCCAAATGAGGGCACATTTCCATATTTTATTCAATATTTATATATCATTTGTCATATCTGGACACACTGTATTATGTGAAATAAGTTCTGCTTTCCTGGTATAAAGCATATCAATATCAATAAAAAGCATACTTGCTCCAAACATGATCCAGATACTGTAGGTCTCAAGATGTTGGGGGTATTGGTGCAGTGTAACAGGACAGGAGAGCAGCTGCTTGAGATGCCATTGATTGGACTGTTTAATCAGTTCATCACTGTTACAGCCTTCCTGAATCAGTCGCTATGCATTTAGAAGTGTTTCAAACCTGCTGGGTAGCTTTGCTTTTAAAAGCTAATTTGAATGGCCTTTACTGAGTGGTAGTTGGGACTTGTGTCAATACACTGATTTGCAAAGTAATGGAACTACATGACCTCTGTCAGTAGATTGTTTCTTTTTTCTTTTTTTTAATAATTGTATTTTTATATGACGTAATATTCTGTAAATAGAACAAAACATGAACAGGAAACAAAGACAGTGGGAGAGCAGTGGGGACAGAGCAACATATCACACAACCTGTTAATACAACCTGGTTCAAAAACAAGTGTAGTCTGGATAGCTCATTTCTCCATCAGCACACACTGTACAGGGGGGTGAATTGTTTCATAACACAGCAGTTTTGAAGATAGGCGGGAACACTGTAGCTGTTGGCTAGGAGGCTCAAAGTTCGCCTCTTTACGTCACAATCGCTTGACAGCATTAATGTTGAATTCAACATCTCCAATATGGCACCTGTCGATGATCGGCCTCAAACAGCGCTTTAGAAACAGATGGGTGACGTCATGGAGACTACATCCATTTATTATACAGTCTATGATCCAAACAAGCCACTAATTGCTTATTGTAAGAGAGTTACAGGCTGGTTCCAGTTCTGTAGAGAGACAATGGCAAGAGGTGAATATACCCTGGATGATTGGGGGGGGGGTGTCACTGGGCTGACAGACACTCATGATACAGTAAAATAACTATAGCAGAATAAAAGTAACATTTTTCCCACTAAAACTTTGTAACAGTACAAGAATGTCACAATGAAGCATCATAATACAACACAATAAAGTAGACATTTTCAAATTTCTTTGTGTAAAAACTAGGGGTGAGCCCGACTAAGGATTTGCTTAGTCGAATCTGATTCATCAGATTTTGCCCATAGTGGATGAATAGTGGAATGTTTGTTGTTTTTCCTTATTGACCCAAAGTCTGCATGATGGTGACCGCATGACAATATTACACATAACCCTTTACAATTAAGAGACTCATAGCTTAAAGTAAAAGGGACAACAGAATATTATAAGTATAAAACTTAGATTTTTTAAATCTATATTGCAAAAACAACGAGGTGATGAAGGAGAGAAAACTCAAATAAGACCACCATCCATTAAACATGGAACAACGCTCCACTATAGAGTAAGGAATCAGGAGATATTTAAATAGTGTTCCCACAGAGGAGAGCAGCACTGTGGAGGGTAGTTTGTCCAACTTAAGACTAAACATTTGTATAATGTTCAAAATCAAACCTGAACCAGCTAAAGGGTTTTTAAATCTCTTAACAGAACCTTTTAAAACAGTCTTTCATCACGTCTTTGTCCGCTTGAGTCTTTTCAAATTGTACGTGAGGAAAACCATCGTGTGTACGGGCAGAAGTGCGCTCCTTGCTTTGTTGACTGTAAATCCTGTCTTTGAGAATATCCTCTCTGATGGCGTGGAGGTGGATGGGATGCTGTGGATTGTTTTTGAGGCTTCAGACAGCTTTGGGTATCCCTTCTCGTTCTTTTGGCCCCGTACAGTTTTTGTCTGGTCCGGTAATCCTTGATCTCACAGCCCTCTTCATGAAGCTGCTCCTCATCTTCATCACTAGTTTTTAGGATCAACTGAAGTTTTGTTTCCTGACATTTTGAGCTACCATGAACGTAGAAAGATTTAAAGACCAGCTGAGGTACGTCTGCTCCACAGGTCCCGCTAAATGGGAGAGTCCACCTTTAATTACCAGGGGAGATTTAATTACCACTTTAAGGAGATTTAACACTTCAAGAGCTGTTCTCAGAATTACATTAAATAAGTTTATATTTATATCAAAATAGGATATATGAGACACTATTTTACGGGAAACAGGAAAATAATGTAAAATTAGACATTGAGCACCCCCATGGTTTGAATGGAATGATCCACATTTCATATGCAAATATTCAACTATGAGATTGGCAGTCGACTAAGGCTCGTTAGAACGAATCGTCCAATATTCGACTATTTGGGGTCACCCCTAATAGATACTAAATATAACAAGTTAACTCACTTTCCTTTAAAAAGCCAGCACGTTTTTTGATGAGTGATTTAAGCATGCACGTTCTGTGGTTGTGACCCTCGGCCATCCTGTGGTAGATCAGACAGAGGTGCAGCAGTAAGGCTGTGGAGTGAAAGAAGAAACAAACCCCTTTGAGCAGAAATGTATAAAGAAAATGAAACATGGTCCTACTAAAGGAAGGACCCAGTTCCACATTTTCTAAACCTGTTTGTTTGAGTTTAAAGGCTGTTTGCTTCTCCCTGGACTCTGCACAGGAGCATGATACATTTCCCATCAGTCTGTGGATCACGAGTGATCTGAACTGTGGGGGTGATCTTTAGAGATCACAGATAAACTGTGATCCATTGCACCACTAAGTGCTTCTTATTTCTGCCTTAAGAGAGCGTTCTATGTTTCTCTGTAACTTTCCAGCAGTTATGATACCTGCTGAAAAACCACGCTGTCAAACACGCACACACAAAGAAGCTAATTGAGTTCAGCAGCCTGCCTCTTTAAATGAACGCTCTCTAACGCACACACAAATGCAAATTGCCTGTGCCCCCAGACTGCCCATGTTCAGCTGAAATGATCAGGCGTGTAAACCTGGCAGACAGTTATTGATGTACTGTCCTGGACGATTTCACTGTGGGCACGACCCTGAAAATCCACTCTGCCTGTTTTTGTTGTTGGGAGCCACCAGAGCTCAAATAGATCGGCAGTGACAGCATGTGACGGGCCGGAGGCAGAGATGTGGGGGAGTTAAGAAGGCCCTGCTCGGAGCTAATCATCCACATGATGATAGCCATGTGTCACACGCTGACATGACCCTGCTCGGCTGCTGATCTCTGCCATATGTGTGCAGTTCAGATGCCTGAAAGACTCGGCTTTAGTCTGATGCTTTCTCTGGATGACTCTTCTTTTAGAAGATTTCATTAAATGCAGACGTTCATGTTGAAGTCCAGATACAGACGGGCTTTAAGGCATATCACATTTCAGCCGTAAGCGCTCCCGGAGGCTCTCTGCTCATTAACCTTCGGAGGTTATCTGCTGCTCACAGCCACAGATAGCACGGACAGAAATAGCCCCTCATTTCCCCTGTGCTGTGTGCGCCTGAATGTATGCTTAATCAATCAGAACATCAATATGGTACAGGACTGCAAAGATTTGGATGTTTGCTGTACATGTATACTGCAAGGAGTGAAAGAGAATGATGTGTTTACAACCTGCATGTTAATGAGCAGCGCTGCACTTAGGTCTTCAAAAGGCTCCGACAGCAGCACGGCTCCTGTAGACGGCTACCTTTGATTTTCTGCTTTGGTTTTCAACTTGAAATAGGTTCCTCATTTACATAAAGTATGATAGTCTATGAAACACTGAACATGAAAGTCATTTCAGTCTATTTAACTCACATGAGAAGAAATGCTGTGTACAGTTCACTGAGGCTGTACAGATGAAAGAGAACACTGAGTGACCGAAACAGACTGATATCTGTGACGTCCGCTTCAGTTTTCAGCCCTGAACTGCAGAATTTGCTCCTCTCGTCTTATACAGCAGTTTGATTAATGGATCAGGGTTTTATATTACTATCAAGGTACCCCACCTGCATCAGTTTTGTGCATGGTTAAACTTGATAAACTCAAAAGGACACATTTCCCCTCGTCTCTACCATGGGGATGTAACAGTCAATTTCACAACATCAAAGTGTGTCGATACCATCGTGGACTTGTGACGGATGAAAGAATGGATCTTACTTGTAAAAATAAGTTTTGTGGATCTGTACTGAATGGAGGGGAGGTCCTTACAACTTGAGGAGTTTTTCATCAAGCACTGAAAAAATGATGTGTTGAATCTACTAAATTTTATTATGTCAAGTTGTTGCATGAAATACATTTATCTAAATCCAAATACATTTATTAAATTAACTGTACTTAACTTAATAAATATATCAGGATTTAGAGAAATATATTTAATGCACTTGACATAATAAAATTTAGTAGATTCAACACAACATTTTTTTCAGTGAGCTTACTTCCTGGAACTAACCATCAAAAGCAGCTTTTTCAAATTACAATAAAGAAATAAAGGTAACACTTTACAATAAGGGTCCCTTAATAAACGTTAGTTAATGCATTATTAAGCATTAATTAACAGTTTAATGATGTTTTAATAATCATTAGAATGCATTACCTAACATTAATTAACATATTAGTTAATGCATCAATAAGCAGTTAATTAATATCTACCGCTCAGAGTTAATTAATACATTATTAAAGCTGCTGTGAGGAACTTTTGTTTTGTATCGATTCTGGCGCCCCCCTTGTGGACAAAGTGATACCTCTTATCTCTTGTCCTATACATGCAAAAGGAGTGTTTTCAACAAAAGCCTCATCCTGTTGTGCTCAACTGTCAACTTTATCAGGCAATGTGATTATTTTCCATGAAAACAGTCAATTAAAGGCTGTTTCTGAAGCAAGATGTCCATCATCTGGACTGACACCTACCCTCCCAGGGCAGTTTCAGGCATTAAAAATTACAACAGAGAAGGTGCCAGTGTTGCTGCTGATGGTCTTGTTTGCTATTGAAGGTTATAAAGAGGCATCGGTATCATTTTCAGTCTGTTTCTCAGCCAGTTCAAAACTCCTCACAGGGCCTTTAAGCATTAATAAAAGTTACATAATGTAATTAGTTAACCATTAGTAAATGCTTTCTGGACCCTTATTGTTGTTCAAAGCTCTCCTCTGTGTGAGTTGAGATTTTATCTGTGATTATCTGTTTCATTGTTTTAAATAAAACGTGTAAAATTCTTTATATGTGTTGCTTCAACTACCTTTCATCTAATAGTGGTTCAGCGTATGTGTTACCCAAGGGATACATATGTTACACTTTACAATAAGGGTCCAAAAAGCATTCACTAATGGTTAACTAATTACATTATGTACATTTTATTAATGCTTAATAATGTATTAATTAACTCTGAGCAGTAGACATTACTTAACTGCTTATCGATGCATTAACTATTATGTTAATTAATGTTAGGTAATGCATTATAATGATTATTAAAACATTATTAAACTTTTAATTAATGCTTAATATTGCATTAACTAACGTTTATTAAGGGACCCTTATTGTAAAGTGTTACCGAAATGAATAATCAAACACTCCATGGAGCTTCATGGCACAGTTTGTATGTGCAAGGGTTGAGCCTAACACGGACTTTCCACCAGATCCATGTCCGGCCCGTCTATTCTGTGTTACCTGTTTTATTTTGTAGTTCTGAATCCTTGTGTTTCCTGTTTTATTTTGTAGTTCTTAATCCTTGTGTTTCCTGTTTTATTTTGTAGTTCTTAATCTTGTGTTTCCTGTTTTATTTTGTAGTTCTGAATCCTTGTGTTTCCTGTTTTATTTTGTAGTTCTGAATCCTTGTGTTTCCTGTTTTATTTTGTAGTTCTGAATCCTTGTGTTTCCTGTTTTATTTTGTAGTTCTGAATCCTTGTGTTTCCTGTTTTATTTTGTAGTTCTGAATCCTTGTGTTTCTTGTTTTATTTTGTAGTTCTGAATCCTTGTGTGTCCTGTTTTATTTTGTAGTTCTGAATCCTTGTGTTTCCTGTTTTGTTTTGTAATTCTGAATCATTGTGTTTCCTGTTTTGTTTTGTAGTTCTGAATCCTTGTGTTTTCTGTTTTGTTTTGTAGTTCTGAATCCTTGTGTTTCCTGTTTTATTTTGTAGTTCTGAATCCTTGTGTTTCCTGTTTTATTTTGTAGTTCTGAATCCTTGTGTTTCCTGTTTTATTTTGTAGTTCTGTATCCTTGTGTTTCCTGTTTTATTTTGTAGTTCTGAATCCTTGTGTTTCCTGTTTTATTTTGTAGTTCTGTATCCTTGTGATTCCTGTTTTATTTTGTAGTTCTGAATCCTTGTGTTTCCTGTTTTATTTTGTAGTTCTGAATCCTTGTATTTCCTGTTTTATTTTGTAGTTCTGAATCCTTGTTTCCTGTTTTATTTTGTAATTCTGAATCCTTGTGTTTCCTGTTTTGTTTTGTAGTTCTGAATCCTTGTGTTTCCTGTTTTGTTTTGTAGTTCTGAATCCTTGTGTTTCCTGTTTTATTTTGTAGTTCTGAATCCTTGTGTTTCCTGTTTTATTTTGTAGTTTTGTATCCTTGTGTCTCCAGTTTAGTTTTGCATCTTGGTGAAGCACAGCCACTGTGTTTTTTCAAGTGTGTGAAGACTTATGTGGTGATGTTGATGATGTCATACGCAGCGTCCCTCTGTCATAATAATAATAATAATAATAATAATAATAATAATAATAATAATAATAATAATTTTAAACTTTATTTATATAGAATTTTTCTTAACAAGGTTACAAAGTGCTTCACAACAAAAAAGCTGAGAATTTCAAAGTATAAAAAACAGTTCAAACAGGGGGGAGAAAAAAGACAGAAGCAAAACAAGACATCTGAATGCAGAGCAAATTCAAGAATTAGGGGTGGAGAAATGCCTTCTTATATGAAAATGTATTTAGTGAGGATTTAAAAGGAGTTCAACTTGTGGACTGTCTAATCATCAGTGGCAGGGAGTTCCACAGTCTTGGAGCTCTGATTGAAAAGGCCTGGTCACCTTTTGTTTTAAGGCGGGACCTTGGCACAACCAGCAGAGATGCATCCACAGACCTGAGGGTCCTCCCAGGCACATAGAGGGTTAAAAGGTCTCTTAAATTGTTTGGAGCTTCTCCATTTAAGATTTTGAAAGTAATCAATAAAATCTTAATATCGACACGATAAAAAAATGGCAGCCAATGTAAGCTGGCGAGGACAGGAGTGATGTGTTGATATTTTGATCTGTACACTCCAAAGTTGTTATTTGGACATGGATATTAACTCAATAAAATTGATCCACATATAACTAAAACAACATTAATCATTCTGATAACTCAATCATTAATTGTTGGTTCAACTAAATATCTGGTTTTGAGTGCTGTACCCTTAATGGCTATGAGTTAGAAGTACTGTTCAGGTTTACAGTGCAGGAACTGGGATCGAACTGCCGCTTGGGAGATGACCGACTCTACACACTAAGCCACAGCCGCCCCAAGCTGCTCTTATAAATGTGTTGTTGATTTAATATTTGTGCTTCTTAACTCATTGGTTATTGATGCTTTCATTATTTTGAGTGCATTTGTTTGTGTCCACTGGAAAGTTTCAGGTGTATGAAATCTGCTCTAGAAATAAAACTGAACTGAATCCTGTGAATGGTTTTACAGGTGGAGGAAGCGCTGAGTGAGGTGGACTTCCAATTGAAGCTGGATCTTCATTTCACAGACAATGAGCAACAGTAAGTTTTGAGTTTCAAGTTGCGTGTGTGTGTGTGTGTGTGTGTGTGTGTGTGTGTGTGTGTGTGTGTGTGTGTGTGTGTGTGTGTGAAAAAGAGAGAGCATGTTTGTGTTTGAGGGGGAGAATGCTAGACTTTCCTCCTGGTGCAGCTTTTATGCAAGAGTGAGAATGCAAACTAGGCATGAATAAGGGCTATTATGTCCTTTGGCTCATAGCCATCTCTTCAAGCACCTGAACACTTTGGTGCTTGCAGAACATGATTGCTGTCATTTGTCTGCCTGCTCTGGACAAATAAAGGAAGAATTGATGGGCAGTTTGCATTAGCACAAACACCTAAAGGTGAAGCTTCGCTCTCATGTTCACCAGAAACTGCACATCAGTGAAGAGCACTTAGTCTTATGTTGTGTTAAAACTCTAAACTCACAGGTTGTGTCATACCTGTGTGATTATAGGACTCTTAAACCCTGAGCACTACTTGCTTCAGTTCTTAGTCTGTTTCTACAGAGTATCTACAAGGTCTCCATTACCATTCCAGTCAAGACGTAGATTCTTCCCTCAGACTCTTTCTCTCACACATAGAAATGTACTTAATAGTTTTGGATTATTCTTGAGCAGCAGAGACATCTTTTTAAGAGTCTAGCAAAAGGCAGAAAGATATGTCAGGGATAACTACACATCCTTAAACAAAGAGCTGCTTTCTGCTGCACCGAGGGACACACCGTTGTTGGAGGACCTCTCTGAATGCCTGGTCCTCGCGTGTTCGTTTGATGAAGAAAATAGGAGGAGGTATTGAAGTTTCAAAAATCAGCTTTATTCTAAACACCAGTAGAAATTGCAACGTGTACAGAGCTCTGGGTCTGACTATCGTGTCCCTGATCAACAACAGTGCTGTTCAGTTCGCGAAGTCTGAACTGACTACTTTTTCCCTGACCCAGTATTTATTAACACATAGGATGAATTTGAATTGTGCATAATTTGAGGGCGTTGCCTCCCCCTCATTGGCCCGAGGCGCGTCCACGTCCTCCTCGTTCTGACTCCCATCATACTCCTCAAGGCCTGAGAAGTTGTCCTGAAACGTGAAAGTTAGCGCACACACATTCCTGTCTACCCTCAAGGATAACGTTCTCTCATCATTCACCAATGCACATCAGCTACGTGTGGTCTGCCACCCTTAATTCCTGGGATACTGAACCTATGTCTGCTGATGCATGGAATTCTCCCAAGGCCCTGGCTCCTGTTTTTTGCTACATTACGTCTTACTTTTGATATGTCGTTGTGACTACGACCTTCAGGTCCTTCTTGTTGTTATGGTTTTCCGCTATCCAGACATGCAGTCATGGCGTTCTTTGGTTCTCAGTACTTTTCCACTCTCTCAGATGTTCAGGGTGACAGAGGCCTCAATACTGTACAGGTCTCAGTTCTCCGTGGTGCCAAGCTGCATGGTTTCAGTACACGCTATATTTGTATCTAAACACTCGTGATGATTAGTATATTTGGCTTTATGAGTAAAATTAATATGATATAATATGATTAAGTAAATGAATGTGATTGAGTAAATAGTGACAATTGTGAGTATGTAAGAGTGAGGTGTGGAGTCCCATATCCACAAGTCCCCCTCTTGGTCTCAGCTCCCTGAGACCAACAAACCAGGACTTCACACGGAATCCCCATGCGGAGCCACTGCCAGGGTGTAGGCACCTCTGCGACAATGCCCAAGTTCTGGTAGCGCAACCATCTGGTAGCGAGCGTGGGGTCCCTGCTTCTCAAATGCGGCAACGATGGTGTGGTTCCAGAGAGACCTAATACAGGGAATACAACAGCATCCAACCAACACCACCACACACAACATACCAGCCAGGGAAACACCCATCGAGACGAGCACTCCTTTCCACTTACCCAACCACCAAGCTTCTTGGTGTCCCACCCCTGCAAAGACCTTTTTTAAGGTGTCTTTTCTGGAATCTCTCGTGGTCACTTGGTGAGGTTCCACGGACTTGTCGTCACTGCAAGATATTTCAGGGGAGGGAATACAACAACAACAACACGACATAACAATCAATATAGTGAGAATTAATTAATATTAGGCCAAAATAGCGCCATCTAGTGGAGTTACCTTCCATGTAGCTGAGCAGAACTTCTCTCAACGTAAGTTGTTTTATGCCTTCACACCTAATGACTCTACACTCTTAGTGTTAGCGAAGCTAAATAATAAAATGTCTCCTTTTTCTACCACCCAGGAACAGTTTATGCTTGTTCTTTCAGAACCCTGCGAATGTCTGCTCGGGTTCTCGCAGGAGGGTCTGCTGCAGCACACAATGACCAATGAAACCAGGTGTTTCCTTTCCCCTTAAGTCGAACTGCGTGAGTTGTCCTCTCCGTCACCTGAAAGGGCCCTGTCCATCTAGGTTCCGTCCACTTCCGTTTGATGACCTTCAGGAGCACCCACTCAGCGTCGGTCGGGGGAAGCGGCTTCTCCTCACCCCCTCTGATCTCTGCGATCTGGGCGGAAAATGCTGAACCAAGGGCCGTGAGCTGATCATAATATGGCTTATAGGCCAAGAAAGGAGTTTACTGTGCTATAACAACACCAGCTCCTGGTCCAGGAAACTGCTGTCCACATATAAGTTCATATGGTGTGAATCCTGTCCGCAAACTAACTGAGCTCCTCACTGACATCAAAGCCAGTGGGAGAGCATCCACCTAGCTAAGTTTGCTTTGTGCACACACTTTGCTGATTTTACCTTTTAGGGTCTGATTCATTCTTTCTACCTTTCCCTGAGACTGTGGGTGATACACAGTTCCAAAGGCATGTTTTAGACCCAGCTGGGCTTCTACTGCTTGTAGATGTTTATTTTTAAAATGTGTGCGATTATCAGATCAAATCTTTTTAGGGAAACCATGTGTGGGAATGTAGTGGTTAATCAAAAACTTCACTACTGTTTGTGCATCCTCTTTTTTAGCGGGTACAGCCTCAGGCCAGCCGGTGTATGCATCCACCGCCACCAGGAGGTATCTGTACCCTTTCACCCGATCAATCATGTCTGTTCTCTGTTGCGTCTAATGTTACACTCACATATGACCACACCTGTCTCTCCCCCCCCTTTTTTTGAAAAAGCACCGCATTGACTGAGTGTGGTTTTTCAGAAACATCCAAACAGAAGGGTAAGGTGTAATCAGGAACTGCCAAGGCGGCTGTGTGCGAGAGAACCTGCTTTAGTGTGATAAAACTTTGTTCAGCGACCACGTCCCAAATTAATGATGCAGCGAGATTACGCATGCCTTGCTCATTAACCATAGCACGCAAAGGGGCTGTCAGCTCCGCATACTCCGGCACAAAATGACGACTGTAGCCTGTAAGGCCCAGAAATGAAAGCATTTGCTTCACGGTTTGTGGCTTAGTATGATGCAAGATAGCATCCTTGTGGGCAGGAGACACCCCTGTTCCTTTGTGAGAGACTACCCTGCCCAGGAAAGACACAACTTGTCTGCAGCATTGTAGCTTTTTCTGTGAAACTTTGAAACCGACTTCTAGCAATCTGCGCAATACTACATCCGTAGCAGCGAGGCAATCTTGTGCTGTGGGGGACGCAATTAACAAATCATCAACATACTGCACCAACACCGAGCCCAGTGGTAGGGGAAGATCGGTCAGCAAGTTTCTGAGTACATGATTAAAAATGCCGGGTGACAACACAAACCCCTGCGGCATCCTCGTGTATGTCAGCTGACGACCCGCATACGTGAAAGAAAAAATGTCACGCAGCGAGGGATCGAGCGGAAGACAGAAAAATGCATTAGCCAGATCTATACAACTGAACCATTTGTGCTCAGGGGCGACAGCAGACAGTGCTGTATATGGATTGGGTACTGACAGTGTAGGGGTCGCTACAATGCGATTAATTGCCCTCAAATCATGTGCCATGCGATATTTTCCTGAATCTTGTTTTTGGACAGGCAGGATAGGCGTATTCCAATTGCTCTGGTTATCAATCAGGACACCAGCAGCTAATAAGCCATTAATGGTGTCTGCAATGCCTTCCTCTGCCACAGCTTTGTGTGGATACTGCCTCTGCCAGATTGGTCTAGAATCAGGAGTAGAAATTAGATCAAACGTTATGGGAGCGACAGTGGAACAAAAACCTACATCTGTCGGGCCCGAAGACCAGAGAGAGGTAGGAATGGCGTTTAGCATACCGGCAGCATCTGGATAATCAGTTTTTTCTCTGCCATGAAATCTCTCAATTTGTTGGTGTTCCAAAAGGACGGTGTCCTCTGTCGTCTGTGAGATTCTGTATGCTTTTTCTGATGGAGAATAAGACACGTGTGGGAGTTGAGTGGGTTCCCAGTCCGAAGCTTTTACCAGCCTTTTGGTCATGGGACCCAGTTCTTTGGCCTGATGCTCAGTATGTACAGCGAGAGTGATGTGTGGCGAGGAGACTTCAGCCATTTCATAATATTGTGACAATTCAGGACTCAAATTTACTGCTGCAACTATTCCCTCTGCACCTGCATACAAGCACGTTGAGTGAACCGGTTCTACCCTGCCCTCCATTACCTCAAAAGCCTCACGATACACCAAGTCCTCGTCACGGTCATAAAACAGAGTCACGTGGAGCGGGTCAGGTGGAGGAGCATAGGGATGCAACATGTGGAGCCAGGGCTTCCAAGCAGTGTACAAAGACGAAACTCCGCCCCCTTTCGTTGTCTCAGGTTGCACCAGCCCCCAATAGATGTCAGCCCACTGAGGCTCTGCACCAGGTGAATTGTCCTGACCCAGAAACATCTGGGACTGCGAGGAAATTCTGCTAACAGAGCAGTTGAAAGATTGTCCATTTGGAAAAGTCACAACCATACCGTCTGGGCTGCACAAAATAGATGCTCCACTTTTGACCACTTGGGGCATGGGCGGCTGATACTGTTGTTCTTGTGAGGGTCTCTGTCCAGGCGCATACACCTGCTGTGTGTGCCACGGTGTCATAGGGCAGAATCTGGAGATATGTCCGATCACGCCACAGGTAAAGCAACGCATTGGCTGACCCCCAGGTGCACCCCGTCCGCGTCCCCCTTGCCCGTAACCACCCCTCGCGAACCCCATCGGCCGCTGAGGCTGTCTGTACATGGGCTGCATAGGCGGATACGCCGGCGCAGGTGCAGGAGGAGCAACCAGCTGCTGACGAGCATGTTGACCCTGTGTGGGCACAGGAGCCACTGGTTGCTGCATCATATGAGTGGTTGGTTTATTGGCCTTTTTTATCATCCTGTAATTTACGCCTCTCGCTGTCCAGTTGCATCTTAAGCAATTGTGCTGTGTTGTTTGACACCTCAGCATCATGGACTTTTTGTTTTTCTTCCACTCGCCGCACATAGTGAGCCAAATGCTTCTCCCACTTGTCTCCATCACATCCTAGTAAATCAGGGTTAGCTTGCATTTGTGCCTGCACTGACCTTGGCATTCCTTCTAAAATAGCTCTCCGGAACATAGCTGTCTGCAGCCTGTCCGAGCTGGGATGAGTTCCAGCTACACTGATCCAAGTGTCTTTACACCGAATGAAAAATTCAGGCATGCTCTCTTTATCTCTTCTGTTTAAGGTTAAAGAGTGTAATGCTCCCTCGGGCACTGGATATATGGTACGCATGGCAGTGCCTATGGCTGTAGCATAGGTCGTGAATAATGCATCATCTGGCACTATTGCTGTTTGAGCTTGAGCTTCAATTTTTTGTTGCTCATGCAGGGGAAGCTGTCGGCCAATTAATGCTCTCCAGTCCCCCATCGCTATTGTCCAGCCGTTTGTCAGCTGACAGAATTTAGTCATCCACCCCTGTCCCCCTTCAGTGGGTGTAGGCATTTTTTCAGAAATGCAATTCATGTCCGTGAAGGAAAAAGGTTTATAGGCGGAGCTGCCATTGTTCGCAGTTAATATGGGGAGAGCGAGACCTGGAGCTAAACAGGGTTTAGATTTCCGAGTGTGACTCGCCACCGGTGACGGTGGGGTCGGGCGTCTCTCTGTTTCATTGTCATGTTGTGCAGGAGCATTGCAAGGTGTGCGTTCACTTAGTCCCCTGTTTGGTCGTCGCGGCGGGTCAGTTGGATTGTACATAACCAATCGGCCCACAAACTCAGCATCGTATGTTTGTTCGTCATCGTCGATGTAGCAACCATCTAACTCGTAGTCCTGATCTTCGCTCTCTGTATTCTGATCTTCCTCCCTGTCACGGGGAAGTGCTCTCAGATTCCTGCATGTACCAGCTTGAACTCCTGTCTCCCTAAAAGCTCTATCTATGAATGGATTGCTAGTGGAGGGCGCGGGGGCAACACCATCCCCTGTGACTTGAGGTAAACCAGGCACGCGTGGCGTGGACTGGTATGCTGGCTGTATGGGAGGAATGTCCTCCACTTTTGGCTTTTGTGTGGGACCGCTATCCCTCAGCTCATCCTGCACTTGTTCTATCTGCTGTATTTGTTCTGACAGCTCTGCTTGACGCTCCTGTATGGCCAGTGTAGTTTCCCGTATACATTCCTGCTGCAGATTCCATAAAGTCTGCAGTTCTTGGAGGCGTCCCCCTGCCTCTATGTCCTGCTCTAAATCTATGATCCCCCCCCTTTATTCTCATCGCAGGAGCCTGCATGATTCTCTGTGTGCTCTCTGTGTAACGTGGGGGAGAGGCAGGAGTCCTCCCATGATCTGGCTCAGTCTGTCGTAACGTTAGGTCGGGGTAGAGCGGTGGGGGCTGTGCTCCTGCAGGGGGAGCACCCGGCACCGCCCCCGCCGAGCGCGGCGCGGGCCGCGGCCCCACGTGAGGAGCACCTCCCACCGCCCCTGTTTTTGTCTCCGTCTGTGTCAGAGTCTGTGTGGGGGTGTGACTGTTTACTACCGCCGCACAAGTCAGTGTCATCATGTGTACTGCCGCTTTTCTCTCCTCTTGGGCCGCTAATTCTGCCTTCCACTTTCTCCTAATCTTCCACCCCCCTTTATCCTCTTCGGCCTGGGTTTTCTGGAGCTGTCCTACCAGTACTCTCTCAGCCTTGGCGAGGTGTGGTAAAAGCTCAACCGGTTCCTCATCATCCGGGACATGACCCTGCTCCTGGAGCCATAGCCATGTGTCATCATAACCCTTCAGCTGCTTCTCTCTGCCTTTTTTGGGAAGCCCATTAGCCAATTGGAGTCTAATTAACTTCCACTGTTCTCCGACTGAGCTTGCTCCACACCCCCCGTATTCTTCACACTCCCTATCAAATTTTCCCTCCATCTCTCTCACGCCCTACAAATATATATTCTATTACTTATATAGTTTATAATTAGGGTACGGTTTACACGCAGCAAATGTACTACCGCACTATATATTTTATAATTCAGCTCACGTTTATACACTGTAAATGTACTACAACTATATATATTATATAATTCAACTCACGTTCATACACTGTAAATGTACTACAACACTCTATACTGTTATGGTTACAAACACATACAGGTCTCGTGTGAATAGCTCATTGACCAGCACCTGCGCTTCAGTGAAACAAACTTCTAGGCTGAACTAGTTCAGTCCGGTTTCACTCTGGGGGTCAATTCCCAAGCGACAGATGCTTTTTAGACAACACGGTTCCTGTATCCAAACCACCCTTTCACCCACAGAAACCAGGATCAGCAGTGAAGAGACTCACTTCAAATGTGCTTGATCCTTCGAAGCCTCCCACGTTACAACAACCCCTTAATTAGTACTTTTAGCAGGGTAAGAATATACCAATTCTCAATGCTATTGGCCGGTCACACTTACACAGTAATTAAACTAGCCTCGTACTTGCTGTATCAATCGGCGCTGACTTCTCGCTAATACAGCATGTTTCGTGCAGGAGTGGCACCTGCCCCAGGGATTTCAACCTTTGGGACACCCCGGATACCAATTTTTCCCTCTCGGTGGTTCCCACTTCCGGTATCAAGGAACCGGCGGCCTTGGTGCTTCTTTAATCCACACCTTTGTTTTACTCTGCTCTACTTTTTTTATTTTTAACTTTTTCTTTTCAACAGAGTCGGGACGGCTTCTAAACCGTTGGTTTAACGTGCTAGGACTCTCACCTAACCCAGGTTCCCACCTTTCGGGCGTAGCCAGCTGTAGCGCCTTCAACAGCAGGCCCCCCTTTTGCTCTCCTCCTTAAGGGAGTTAGCCTATGTTGCAGCTTATACTGGTTTTCTTTTTCAATTAAACTAGGACGAGTGGGTTTGAGTGACTGCAAAAGTAAATTTAGAGTGGCCAAAATGCAGGACTTTGTTATAACAGGTGTCTGCTTACCTCTTTTTTTGTGGTAGCTACCCTGGTTTTGCCGTCACTCGTCTCACTCGCTCGTTGTGTGGTAAATTTCAGTCTGCACTTCTCACTCCTCCTTCTCCATCACGTCGGGGTCACCAATTGTTGGAGGACCTCTCTGAATGCCTGGTCCTCGCGTGTTCGTTTGATGAAGAAAATAGGAGGAGGTATTGAAGTTTCAAAAATCAGCTTTATTCTAAACACCAGTAGAAATTGCAACGTGTACAGAGCTCTGGGTCTGACTATCGTGTCCCTGATCAACAACAATGCTGTTCAGTTCGCGAAGTCTGAACTGACTACTTTTTCCCTGACCCAGTATTTATTAACACATAGGATGAATTTGAATTGTGCATAATTTGAGGGCGTTGCCTCCCCCTCATTGGCCCGAGGCGCGTCCACGTCCTCCTCGTTCTGACTCCCATCATACTCCTCAAGGCCTGAGAAGTTGTCCTGAAACGTGAAAGTTAGCGCACACACATTCCTGTCTACCCTCAAGGATAACGTTCTCTCATCATTCACCAATGCACATCAGCTACGTGTGGTCTGCCACCTGCCCCCCTTAATTCCTGGGATACTGAACCTATGTCTGCTGATGCATGGAATTCTCCCAAGGCCCTGGCTCCTGTTTTTGGCTACATTACGTCTTACTTTTGATATGTCGTTGTGACTACGACCTTCAGGTCCTTCTTGTTGTTATGGTTTTCCGCTATCCAGACATGCAGTCATGGCGTTCTTTGGTTCTCAGTACTTTTCCACTCTCTCAGATGTTCAGGGTGACAGAGGCCTCAATACTGTACAGGTCTCAGTTCTCCGTGGTGCCAAGCTGCATGGTTTCAGTACACGCTATATTTGTATCTAAACACTCGTGATGATTAGTATATTTGGCTATATGAGTAAAATTAATATGATATAATATGATTAAGTAAATGAATGTGATTGAGTAAATAGTGACAATTGTGAGTATGTAAGAGTGAGGTGTGGAGTCCCATATCCACACCGTCCAGGGTCAGATGTAATAACCTTCCTTTTTAGAATATGCCCCATAACCCTTCATTTGCATTATATTTCTCTTCTCTGCTGCTCGAATCATCTCCTCTCCGTCTCTTCTTCCATCCCTCAGGCTGGCAGACATAGTGACTGTTCCGCTGATCAGTAGTCGGACCCTCAGCCTCCATTTCCACCCGAGGAGAGGCCTGCACCACCACGTCCCAGTCATGTTCGACTACTTCCACCTGTCCGTCATCTCTGTCTCCACACATGCTTCACTGGTTGCCTTACATCAGCCGCTAATCAGGTACAGTTGAAGGGGCTTTGCAAACACTCACATGCAACAGACCTGAACTTTACAGAAAGCATTAACACTTAGATAAGATGGACGTGAGAATGAAAGGCTTCTGGGGATAGAACGGACAGAACAGCCGTCCTTTGTGAAGCCGTAACATTTACAGCTCCCCCTGGTGACACAAAGTCTAAAACATGCTTTCTGTCATACAGTTAGTTCTTATCATGCTGGTTTGTATGTAGTGCTAGGTGATAACTCGATAACGATAATTATCGTGATCAAATTCTTCTAAATATAAATATAAAAAATGTTTGATACAAATTTGATATTAATAAACCTGTAATTACACCTCTAAACCACTGGAAAGGGTGGCGTTAATGAGCTTTAAACACTAGTTGCCACCCAACATTAGACAGAAGAAGAAGACTGCATTGAACAGCCAATCATGCAGGACACCACATCGTCAAGTTTGCCGATGATTCTGTGATTGTCTCCCTGCTCAACAATAGCAACCCGGACTGTGGTGGGTTGAAGATCAAAAAAGCCTTGGAATTACTCGTGTACGTTCACTTGAAGAGGAAAAAACTCCCACAGGACTCCAAAGTAAAACTGATAAAAACAAATTCCTTTAATCCACAGTTTTGTTAACCAATCTTACTGGATGTTCAAAGTCAAGTTTTCCTAAACAAAGAATTGTAATACTACGGTAAAGAAACCATGTGGCTCAGTCCTAGATTGATCCTCAACTGTCTGCCCCAGGCTCACCCTACGGACACACGCAAGAGCGCTCTCTCTCTTAAAGGGACAGTAACAGACTCACTGCTGACAACAGTACCATTCTGCCTTTTAACTTTACAAAATATCCACATGAATTAAATGAAATCACCTTTAACTGACTCAAACATATTTTATCACTTAACTTATACAATAAAATCACAAATATGAAGATTTACTGTAAACCCAAAATTGTTAATTATTTATTTTACCTTTAATATGCCTAAACGTAACTTGGCCCTTACACGGACCATGGCCCTGTGGTGGCAGAATTTACAAATCGGTGCAATAATTCTTTTCTGAGGATCAATTCTGGGAAGACAAAGGAGCTCGTCATTGATTTTAAGAAGACCCCCACTGCCTTTTCCCCTGTTTTTATTGATGATGTGGAAGTGGAAATTGTGAACAAGCACTCTGTAAAAAAGCCCACCAAAGAATGTACTTTTATCGGAAGCTCAGGGGTTTTAATGTCGACACGACTTTTATGAAGATGTTTTATTCCTGTTTTATTGAATCGCTTTTAACCTTTTCAATGGTGTCTTGGTTACGGGTCAACAAATCTAAAAAACTGAAATAGACTGCAGGCCATCGTTAAGATATGCAGCAGGGTTGCGGGCACACCCCTGCCTGACATGTCAAGCCTCCACCAGGCCAGGACCCTCAGCAAGGCCTGGTCCATCGTGGCTGACCCGTGCCATCCTCTTTTTCTTGAATTTCGCCAGCTTCCCTCAGGCCGAAGATTCGCGATGCCGAATAACAGGACGAATAGGAAGAGAAACTCTTTTGTACTGACAGCAGCTAGTCTGCTTAACAATGCCGCATAACTGTTGTTTCCAGTTGTTACTGTTGTTGTTGTTGTTACCGTTTTGAATGTTTTGATGTTGGTGTTGTACTGTTTTGTTTGTGTCACCACTGACTGAAAGACAAATTGCCCCCCGAGGATAATAAAGAAACCTTGAACCTTGATCATGTCGCAGGGTGAGAAGTAGGCGGGGCTTAAAGACGTTCAGTGCTGAATGTAAACACAGCTGAGACAAGCGACAGAGACACTGAAGAAAACTGAAAACCTAGCAGCTCAAAGCAGAGTCGTTAGTCTGACACTGAGTCGACTCTGTGTTAACTATTAACTTAATACACTTCATTAAATATACTTTCAGGATGTGGGTAAAGGAAGAACACAGAGACTACTTCTGCTGTGCATTTCTAACACGTTTAATGTCCACTGTGACCGTAGGACAACTGAACACTGAATAACCGTGATGCATTCACTGCACTGTGGGAAACAACATCACTCTGCCTGTAACCCTTAGTAATCTTAGAGGGGAGAGAACAACTCAAAACAATACTCTATAAACTGCCACACAGAATACAATCTGATATATATATCTGTTGTAAATTTAATTCAAGTTATGAAAGTAACCTGGTTTCTTCAACTTCCAAACCAGACCAAAAATATGCCTTTAAATTGAAATGAAATAATGATTTGATATTTATCGTGATAATTATCAATATTGACTGATATGAAACATTTTAGCGTGATAACATCATTTTCAATATCACCCATCACTAAGCACTTACTTTTCCACAGAGCGTGTTCTGTTAATCTACAGCTGATACATGTTGCTGTTTATCATACAGACATGATTACATGAAGAATAGAGAGGAGGAGATGAAATACACACACAATGAGCAGGAAATACAATGTCACCAAGCGGACCAATCACAGGGCTTGCGGTCCGTGTTGATTCTATGCGAAGTTACATTTTGGAGGAGGTGCACGTCAGCTATGCTGTCAATTTGACACAGAAGTATAAATCAGGCTTTAGGGCCACCTTAAAGGAAAAAAAAGAGCTTTTAAGATTAAAGTCCTAAATTTAGAAGAATCATTTTATAGATTCATGAGAATAAAGTCAAAATGTAAGTCTATGGTTAACCTTTGTGTTATTTTGATGGGACAGAGCATAAGAGCTGCCTAAACTCAAATAGGGAACATGGAGCATCTTATTAAATTATACTTCATAAATAATTGACTTTTTTAGCACATCAGCTCCACAGGATCAGGATTCAGGATCGATTGTGTAAGAAACTGTGTGTTTTGAAGAGGGAGCTAATAAGACTAACAAGCAGTGTCTGGAAGTTCACAAGACGATTCCTCATTTTAAAACGGGCAGCTAAACTGCTCTTCTGATATCACACTACATGTTGTTTTAGCGAAACATAACCTGTAAATATGACTTCTTTCTCATTAAACTACAACTTTATTGTCATAGGATTTTGACTTCTCTCATAGATATTACTCTGGTATAGTTTAGGGATGGGCATTTCAAGCCAAAATACTATTTGATAATCATTGGCATCTATTCCACAATTATTCAAATAATCACCCCCCCACACACACACACACATACAGGCAAACACACACACACACCTGTCCCATTTACAACCCGTTTTTGTGGCAGTCAGGTTAACCAGCAGCAGGATGAGGTGCTGCTAGTAGCGGGCACTGACAGCGTCTGTCTCCATCTTTATGTCAGTGTTTCTGTGACGCAGTGTGGCGTGTGGTTTACATTTTACAGTCATGCTCAGTCTCTGAATATACGTGTGTAGTAGTGAGGTTCAGAAAGGAAGAAAATCACAGCGACTGTCGCCCATGTTTTCTACTTCTTTTGCTATTTAATGCCGTTAGCATTCTTCTTCTTCTGTTACTTAATGCGGTTAGCAAAGGGTTAATTATAATATTAGTGATAGTATAACAGCTTTGAGATGTTCTATAGCCACCGTCTGGCTGGAATACCGTATTACAACCAGGCACCGGTGAAAATGATGAAAAATTGTACTTTTCAAATGAGAAAATATTCAAAGTAACTCTTCGATTTTTACAAAGTGAACGATTTTTCAAATATTCTAAAATTGCATTGCCCATCTCTAGTATAGTTACGACTCTAATAAAGTTTATTCTGTACATGTATGACAAGATTGGCACACAGGACCCAAAAGCACGACTCTTTTAAGGTTGGCAACAAAGGATCTTTAATAAAGTAGTAAATAAAACAAGACAACAAAAATTCACAGCAGAGCTGGAAAATGTCCAAAAAGTAACAAAAAGAAAAACTTAGAACTTGACTATAAGAGAAAAACAAAGAAACAGGCTTGGCTTTGGAGATTCTGTAAGGGCACATTCACGACTGACAAGACAAGATGATCTGGCACAGGACAGGGGAAGACGCAGACTCTTTAACAGGAGGTAATGGGGCACAAGTGGAAACAATGATGGGCGGGGATGACAATCACAGGGAGAACATCAGGACAGGAAGTGAGGAAGTGAAGGTGCCTGAAACGAGAGGAGAGACATGACTACAAAATAAAGCGGACGTGACAAACATGACAAGACTGAAGTAAGGAGTGCAACTTAACATAACTGACGAGACATGACGATGTATGACTTTAATCTAGTTAAAGTGGGGCAAAAAAGGATTTGGTCCGCCACTGATTTTGTAAGTTCTCCCACTTAGAAAGATGAGAGAGGTCTGTAATTTTCATCAGAGGTACACTTCAACTATGAGAGACAATATGAGAAAAAAAAATCCAGGAAATCACATTGTAGGATTTTTAAAGAATTTATTTGTAAATGATGGTGGAAAATAAGTATTTGATCACCCACAAACAAGCAAGATTTCTGTCTCTCACAGACCTGTAACTTCTTATTTAAGAAGCTCTTCTGTCCTCCACTTGTTACCTGTATTAATGGAACCTGTTTGAACTGGTTATCTGTATAAAAGACACCTGTCCACAGCCTCAAACACTCAGACTCCAAACTCAACCATGGCAAGACCAAAGAGCTGTCCAAGGACACCTGGAAGAAAATTGTGGACCTGCACCAGGCTGGGAAGAGTGAATCTACAATAGGCAAGCAGGTTGGTGTGAATAAATCAACTGTGGGAGCTATTGTAAGAAAATGGAAAACATACAAGACCATTGATAATCTCCCTCAATCTGGGGCCCCGCGCAAGATCTCATCCCGTGGGGTCAAAATGATCATGAGAACGGTGAGCAAAAATCCCAGAACTACACGGAGGGACCTGATGAATGACCTGCAGAGAGCTGGGACCAAAGTAACAAAGGCTACCATCAGTAACACACTACGCCGAGAGGGACTCAAATCCTGCAGCACCAGGCGTGTCCCCCTGCTTAAGCTAGTACATGTCCAGGCCCGTCTGAAGTTTGCCAGAGAGCATATGGATGATCCAGAAGAGGATTGGGAGAATATCATGTGGTCAGATGAAACCAAAATAGAACTTTTTGGTAAAAACTCAACTCGTCGTGTTTGGAGGAAGAAGAATGCTGAGTTGCATCCCAAGAACACCATACCTACTGTGAAGCATGGGGGTGGAAACCTCATGCTTTGGGGCTGTTTTTCTGCAAAGGGGACAGGACGACTGATCCGTGTTAAGGGAAGAATGAACGGGGACATGTATCGTGAGATTTTAAGCCAAAACCTCCTTCCATCAGTGAGAGCATTGAAGATGGAACGTGGCTGGTCTTCCAGCATGACAATGATCCCAAACACACCGCTCGGGCAACGAAGGAGTGGCTCCGTAAAAAGCATTTCAAGGTCCTGGAGTGGCCTAGCCAGTCTCCAGACCTCAACCCCATAGAACATTTGTGGAGGGAGTTGAAAGTCCCAAAACATCCCTGCTCTAGAGGAGATCTGCATGGAGGAATGGGCCAAAATACCAGCTACAGTGTGTGCAAACCTGGTGAAGACTTACAGGAAACGTTTGACCTCTGTCATTGCCAACAAAGGTTATGTTACAAAGTATTGAGTTGAACTTTTGTTATTGACCAAATACTTATTTTCCACCATCATTTACAAATAAATTCTTTAAAAATCCTACAATGTGATTTTTTTTCTCGTTTTGTCTCTCATAGTTGAAGTGTACCTCTGATGAAAATTACAGACCTCTCTCATCTTTCTAAGTGGAAGAACTTGCAAAATCAGTGGCTGACTAAATACTTTTTTGCCCCACTGTAATTTATTGGTTTATTTTGGTGAATTTACAAGAAGAAAACTTGTAAATTCACACCTTTTGTTCTTGTAAGTATATGACCAACGTGGCCCTAATCCTTGTTGTATGATTGGACCAAAAAAAGATACTAAAAAAAGAAAAGCAGAGAATTGCTTCTGATGTTTATCCATTCCAATTAGTTATTTTGAGCTCCTTTTTATGATCTGTTCACAAATGTTGGATTAGAGTTTAGTGATGTGTTTCTCGTAGACACAGGAGCCATTTGGAGTTCTATTTTTGCTTAAATCCAGAATATCAAGAACAGAAGGTGAGGGGACTGCTAGCACAGCCTCTTCCTCCCACATGTTTATCTTGGCGGTTACCTGAGGTGTGTCCGTTAGCTGCTGAAATGGATTCTTCTCCAAACACTTACCTGATTAATTCAGCCGTCAATACCATAAAGTCTCAGTTTACCCATACATTACATAGATTAATTCAGCTCTTGACTGATTGGAATAGTAGCAGCTCCAATCTCTCTCACACACACACACACATACCATACACTCACACACACGCTCATGCTTTGTCTCTGCATGTGTCCTGTTCTCTCTGCAGCTTTGCACGTACAGGGAAGGGCTCTTGGCTGGGGAAAGGCTCGCCAGACAGTACAGGCGACCCATCTGCCATGACTGTAGAGAACCTTGTGTTTGGCGCTGGCTACTGCAAGCCTGTCATCTCTGAGGTATGTTAACCTTTAGCGTTTCAGCTGCATTATAAAGGGAAGTCACTGACATTTGAAAGCCCCCTTTTTGTATCACAAAGCTGAAAATGGGCAAAAATTAGTGGTGAGTTGTCCCCTCTCAAATGGTCGTTAGCTTTCTTTTGTTAGCAAGCTCATAAATTCCAGAGGATGACGTGAATGTGCTCTGGTCTCAGGGACAGAGGGCGGTGGATTTGGATGTGATTTGATTTAGCATGTCAGGATTCAGCCTAAGAACTGAGCAGAGAGTCATTCTGATCTGGATTACTGATTCTGGACCCCTCAACTTAAAAATCAGTCATTTGTTTGGGCTCCGTGGAGTCTTAAGGCTTAAAGACCAGAGGCTAACACAGAGATTATTACTGTGCTGTACTGTGGCTTTTCATAATATCTGATTAACCCACCTGCCCAGGCATGCCGGCTTCAGGCTAAGCATCTGGAAGTAATAGCAGCTCTCCCTGGAAATGATGGTCTAGTCTTATCACCTCCTTCTCATTCCTCTGTGCTTGTTTACAGAGCAGTTAAGCAGCACAATTACATGATGACAGAAATGATCATCCAATTACTGATATCATAATTATTAATTATGATTATATGTTAAAAGCTACTGTTGGTGTACTCCTTTACGTTAGCAGCAGCTACAAAATCAAAAATTGTGATATTCATAAAATTATAGTTAAAGTTTTTTTAACATGATTGAACCAAAACTCTGCATTTAAAGCCTCTGGAAACGTAAATGGAATATTTAGAAATTCACATAGAATATCAAAATGTAATGTGTAATCAAGCTTCAACAAAAATCTGAGTGAAAATAAACATCCACAACTCTGAAGTCACTCTGTTCAAAAACATCTTATTTTACAGGTCAGAGCATTTCTCAGGACTGTGTGGGCGTGGCCTAACTCTTTGATTGACAGGTCAAGAGAGAGTTCACAGCCTACATGTTTGAGCCGTCTGACTCTGAATCTAAAGACATCAAAACTCCAGAATCTGAAAATTATTCATTTACAATGTTCTCTGAGTGCTGAGTCACAAAATACTTCAGAATCAGGACTTCTATCATTTATTAGTTTTATCACTCCGTAGTCTCCGGGGCATCAGGACCATGAGACGCCCGGAGCAGAGGAGGCTGAAGTGTAGTATGTGGCACGCAGAGGAGCTCGGCTCTGGGTGTCAGACGGAGCTGTTTGTCTAAACTCTGAGCTGTTTGGGGAAAGTTAGTGAACCGGTCCTGGGGACAGTTAGTGAACCGGTCCTGGGGAGAGTTAGTGAACCGGTCCTGGGGAGAGTTAGTGAATCGGTCCTGGGGAAAGTTAGTGAACCAGTCCTGGGGAAAGTTAGTGAACCAGTCCTGGGGACAGTTAGTGAACCGGTCCTGGGGAAAGTTAGTGAACCGGTCCTGAGGAAAGTTAGTGAACCAGTCCTGGGGAAAATTTGTGAACCGGTCCTGGGGAAAGTTAGTGAACCGGTCCTGGGGAGAGTTAGTGAACTGGTCCTGGGGAAAGTGAGTGAACCGGTCCTGAGGAAAGTTAGTGAACTGTTCCTGAGGAAAGTTAGTGAATGGGTCCTTTGGAAAGTTAGTGAACCGGTCCTGAGGAAAGTTAGTGAATCGGACCTGGGGAAAGTTAGTGAACCGGTCCTGGGGAAAGTCTGGAATCAGTCCTGGGGAAAGTTAGTGAACCAGTCCCGAGGATAGTTAGTGAACTGGACCTGGGGAAAGTAAGTGGACTGGTCCTCGGTTGAGTTGAGCCACTCAGCCATGGCTCAACTCAACTGTGTCCCAAAGTTTCCCCAAATCCACCACAGTTATGAAAATAGAAGAATGACAACAAGCTGTCATCTTCAGGGGTGGATGTGCAGACAGGGACACACAAGCACAGCCGTGCAGAGAGCAGAGAGACAGCTATACAGACAGATTACAGACAGTACGGGATTAGCAAACAAGATACAGCTAAGACAACACTGGCTGAGACATCAGGAGACGGTCTGAGCAGGAGCGGAGTAGTTTTGTTGAAGATGTGTGCACGTGACTCAGTGTTTCATTTCTGATTGGTTGGATATTTATTTCGTCAAAAATATCCAAGTTAACTCCGCCTTCTTTATCCTAGCGTTAGAACGGTATCAAAAACTTAACGGATTATATTTCAAAAATAGATTAAAGTTCAATTCCAATATTTTAAATATATATAATAGTATGTACATGTGACTATAAATATCATAGGTAGAACGTTTTTTGTTGATTTGGTTTACCAGAGGCTTTAAACATGTATGAAACATCTGCTTGTGGGTATGACTTTGTGGCTCTGAGAGAAAACCTTCAAACTGAGACTCATTCCACATGGTTTTACATGATCTCGTCTTAGTGGCTCATTCTTGCAGTGTCAAGTATTTTAATATTTGCATTTCAGCCTGAAATATGAAAACTTGTAAAAACCAATGCTTCCTTTATTCAGTCTCTAACCTACATCTCTCAGGACCCGGGGGAGACCACATTCTACACTGTAAACCTTAATGAGCCCCCGTCGCCGCCTTCTCCTCCTGGTTTTTACTCCACTCCAAGCTGAGCACTTTAATAAGCTCTGCGTTTAGCCAGGCAGGGGGGTTTCGTTTGATCACAGTAATGAGTTCTGCTCACAAGCGCCACGTACAACATAGCTGCAGGTGAAAGCTACACACAACGCTGCCTGCACCTTTACTTCTTTAGAGCTACAACACTTTCCCCTTTAACAACACAACACTTTCAAATGCAGTGTTGTCATATCTGAAAAAAAGATGTGCACACTTCCACTGATATCAGCTGTTGATGCTGAAAAAGAAGTTCCCTTTGTGTTTTGAGCAAAACGAAACATGGTTCAGAAGATAACAACACAGAAATCATGTCAGGTATGTTGTCCTTTGAGAAACTCTTCTCCATCAGTACAACACTTGACAGCAGCAATGATAGCAGGCTCAGATACCAACAACAGAGAGGACAACCTAAGCAAAACTCAAAACAGAGCTCCTCATGTCAAGTGACTTGTGACTTTGGAACAGCCGATGGACTGCCAGTGCAGACAGAAACTATGCTTTTAGGATAATGACTAGTTCATACTGAAAAATAGCTATTTTTCTCTGCCCTTCGCTCACAAACTGATCCAGGCAGGCCTCAATAAAGCTGACAAGAATTATGAAAGTAAACATACAGATGTTTCTTCCTGGTTCAGGTATACTGCACTGCTACAATTACAGAGCACACACAGGTATGATGATAGGGCTGCAGCCGTAACTTGCTCGGGGCAAATTACAGTACATCCCCAGATCCGCGTGCATTACATGCCTTTGAACGCTCAGAGAGCCCCACTGGCGCTGCCATAACATCCAGCCATGGGACGACGTCGGTGGGTCGCAGACAGTTTAAGGTCGGGGACCAGCTGATGAGGGCAGTACCTGGTCACATTCAAGGCTTCCAGACTCCTTCACGGCTGATGATGATAGTTGAGGAAGAAGACTGAGGATAAATGAGAGACGTGATTATAACACCAAGGCTGGGTGTTATGTAGCTGTTTGGGCATGGACAGTCACATAAGATATTTGAACTGCATTGCTGGAGAGCCATCTACTGGAAACATGTTCTATATTACTGCTAACGCTCTGAAGCAGGAGACATTTAGTTTATTCTTTTATGAAATGTTACCTCCTCATCCATCTGTACCTTACTTTGGATACTTTTCTAATTTCACTCATTCTGTGAGCACTTTTTCCACTTCCTCAGGCTCATCATGCCCTTGAGAAAACTTTGATGCCTGGGATTCTCTGTCAACTTCCCACGCTCATGAACTTTTACAGGTCATAACAGGGATGCGTTACATCCTCCTGATGCCACATGCATGTATTGATCTGCTTTTACAGCTCTCAGCATGCTGTGTTTAGGGGCCATTTGTGTCCTTTTTGATCTGACCAGCCAGTACAACTGCTGCAGTGAGCAGCTATAAAGTTCAAGTATGTGGAGAGGTCCGTTATTAAGGAAGGCCACTTTCAGAGAGGTGACTGCTGACCTACATAGAGGCTGACATTTCCTGTGTCTCCCTCTCTGCAGGGGAGCTTTTATGTGCCCAGTGAAAACTGCCTGCAGAGAGCTCACACGTGGCACCGAAGACTCTGTCGCCTCCTGCTGGTGGCTTACAGAGGCCTGCACACCTACTATGATGCACTGATGAAGGAGATCCCACAGCTCCAGCAGAAGCCACTGGACTCAGGTGAGTTTACACAAATCTCTTTTTTTTTTAAACTTTCTAAATAACTGAAACAAGGTATGCTTGAAAAGGCTGTTATCAGAGTTGAATGTTTTTTTATCTCAACCTTCATTTATAGAGGACTTATAAGAACAGCGATGGAGGGATTTATATTAACTAAGTACAGAAACCAAAAAGTTAAAATTCTCTGGCAGAATATATATTTATGCAGACTACACCAATTGTTTGCATTTATTTTAGATTGCAGCAGTACGAGTGGCACATTCAGCTGTGAGCAACAATTTCAATATGTTACCTAAACCCTCTTGTTATGTTCGTTTCTCTGGAACAGCAATAATGTTCCTGGGTCATTTTGACCCGGGGCATATTCAATTATCCAAAAGTGTCAGAACCCCAAAAAATCCCAATGCACAATTTTTTTTAAATCTAATTTTTAACTCCATTACTAACCATTTAAATCAATATTTAGTCCATTGGTGTTCTTTAACTCTCACAGATCATGGTTCAAAGAGGATGACTCACTCGTTTTTCATTCAAATTCATGTTAAAACTTTTTTTATGTACATTGGAAAGCCCTAAATATAAATACAATAGTTTTACATTGACATTGATTTTTGTTTATTTTATTCTACATTTTTATTTTTTATTTTTTATGAAGTGAAATTGATAACTTAACATCTCTTCTGTCACTTGCTGCCCAGATTTGTATGCTGCATTTAGCTGGTCTGGAAGGCATATATTGCCTAAAATAGACTGTAAAAAGGGTCAATTTGACCCGCAACATAACAGGAGAATCCAATGAAATAATCATAATGAAACACTTTAAAAAATAGTTTCAAAAAACACACAAAAAAGTAAAAAAATAAAAAATGAAATAAAAACATTGTAAGAGCAAATAAGAATCCAATATATATTAATCACAATAAAACACATAGAACACTTTAAAAATATTTAAATAAAAAAACACAAATAAATAAAATAAAAAATAAATGAAATAAAAACACTGTAAGAACAAATAAAAATCTAATAAAAGAACAGACAGAGACAACACAACTCTCATGTTGGGTTAAAAACCAAAGAGTAAAAATACCTTTTAAGGTTTGATTTAACATTAAAACAAATGTTTTAATTTACTGTTAAGTTTAACCATTATCCTGTTTTGAAGTTACAAAGTACATTAAATTCAACATATTCATTCACGGTGAAGTCTGAACATCAGCGTTGTTCTGTTAGCTCCTGTATAATGTCCTCTTTACTGTAACTTTTCTTTTGGCACATTTAACCCATCCTGTAACTCCAAAGCCTGTATATGTGGTTTGTGGTTGCTGTGTGTCTGTTTCCTTTGATTGGCTGGACATCGCTCTGACTCAGCTGTTTGTGTGTTTAACATCCCAAGTTAATTCTGCATTACTCTGTGACTCGTCAGCCATTGTTTGTTTCTCTTAAAATAAACTGATGTATGTGATCAGGCTGTCACCAAAGTAGCCTTTTCTTATCAGAATGAATAGCTGTTGTCAGGAGGTTTTTGACCAATCAGAATCAAGTATTAAGCACTACTGAGGGATTAATAAGAAAGCCGGGTAATACTTAATTCTAATGTCATTTTAAAATTCCTTTTTTAAAACTTAAGTTCTGATTTGTTTTCTTATTTAATATGTTGTTTCATCCCATTGTACACTGATAGTATGACATGCACTCAATTCTTTGACTCTCTTCTCTCCACAGAGGTGCTGCCTGTAGAAGAAACTCTAAACACACTCACCATAGAGTTACAGGTACGACCATCCATCAAACTACACCCACATATCAAAGAGACAACATCCACAGTGTTTACATTTCTCATGGCTGTGTTTTCAGATTTGATAATTACTATCATTTGAATGTCTAAGAAAATATGCTGAGCAGTATAATATATGAAAAAGTCTCAGATCATATTGGGCAAGGAAAGGCAGCTTTATTTGTAAAGCACATTTCATACACAAGTGTAACTCAATGCGCTTTACATTACACCATTAAAAGCATTGGAAACATTCAGACAAGCATAAAAGAGCACAATTAAAATGACAGATATAATAAAACAGAAAAGAAAAGGAAAATTAGAAATATATTAAACATATTTTATCAACATCATGAGCTGCTGCATGCCCTGCACAAAGTCAGATGTTGTGATATCAGTGGTTAGAGACTTTTGAAATTTAACATAAAATGTAAAATAAATGTGTTGAAGCCTGTTCCATCAAATTTGACGTGAAACACCTCCTCTAAGTCATTTCACTGAGGCTAGAATATTTTTTGAAATGATGTTAAATCATAAATCATCAGTTTGAGAAACTCACTTTAGGTCTGAAATACTGAGAATTATTTATTTTTTGGATGCTGACTGAATATTTTGAGATTTTTATAACAAAGGGAAACGCTGACACCTTAAATAATTATTACTTTGGTAGACTTTTCAAGTTAATACTTCAGTCGCATGAGTCATGATTATTTAATGCATACATTAATGTGAGATGTATGCTAAATTCCCACTGATGAAGTCTCTATGACTTTGTTTGATGAGTTCTAATTTCTGTTATTATTGTTATGGTCAGTGAGTTGTATATATTCTTGTTTTCTTAATATTGCTTATATTATCCAATCATTTCCTCACTTAAGGCACATTAAGCTTTTTTACATTATTATTATTATTATTATTATTATTATTATTATTATTATTATTAATAATAATATTATTACCATTACTATTATTATTAATATAATAATAATAATAATAATAATAATAATAATAATAATAATAATAATAATAATAATCACTCAGACTCAGTTTGATCTCATCTTAATCCACCATGAGTAGAGCACTTTGCAGCATTTAGCAAGTAACAGTGGCAAGGACAAACTGCCTTTAACAGGCAGAAACCTCCAGCAGGACCAGACTCATGTTAGACACACATCTGCTGAGACCGTGTTGGAGAGAGGGATAGAGGGAGATGAAGAGAGAGATAGATGATAGTGGTGAGACGGATAGTAGTAGTTGTAGGAGACCCAACACTTAGACAAGATAAGACTCAGGCTGACCCCACCTTAATCCACCATGAGCATTGCACCTCGCAGTATTTAGCTAGTTACAGCAGAGAGGACAAACTTCCTTTAACAGGCAGAAACCTCCAGCAGGACCAGACTCATGTTAGACACACATCTGCTGAGACCGTGTTGGAGAGAGGGATAGAGGGATAGATAGTAGTAGTTGTAGTAGCTGGAGTCTGGAACGTCCACAGCAGCAGAGATCCAGAGGAACCTACGAGACAAGGGAGCTCAGGGACTCCAGAAAGGTCTATGGTTAGGAACGTTAATGGGACAGGCAGAAAGTGGAGAGAGAGGGAAAGACAGGATTCCACTGTGTCAGTCTAAACCTATAGCAGCATAACTAAGAGCTGGTCCAAGCCTGATCTAGCTCTAACTATAAGCTTTATCAAAAAGGAAAGTTTGAAGCCTACTCTTAAAAGTAGAGAGGGTGTGATGATTCCAAAGGAGAGGGTCCTGATAACTGAAGGTTCTACCTCCCATACTACTCATAGAGACTTTCGGTACGACCAGCAGGCCTGCATGTTGGGAGCGTAGTGTTCTAGAGGGGTAATAGGGCACTATGAGCTCTTTAAGATATGATATGGTCCGTATCATGTAATGTAAGAAGTAACTGAATGAAGGTTTCCTAACTGATGAAATATTAAAGGGGAGCTCATTTAACGAAGTCATAGTGACTGCTGCGCATCAGGAATTAATGTTACACCCTTCATCAATCCATGCATTAAACACTCATGAATCATGCATTACTGAAGCATTAACCCTCCTGTTACCCTCAAATGTACTAACATCTTTTATCCTTGGGGTCAATTTGCTCCCAGCAATTTAAACCTCCAGAAACTGATTGTGACCCAGATTTATGTGACAGGTACTTTATGTTTCTTTGTTGACTGCCTAAATAACCCTTTAAATAAAATATATTTCAAACATAAACACAATTTAAAGCATTCAGACGGACTTTATTATAAAACAGAACATCAAACTGCTGCAAGTTTGTCATGCTCTCGTCGGCCCTGCCTTGTTTCTATGTTATCAAAACGTATGACTCAGGACTCATCATTGAATGTCTTTAGAGACATGGTGGCTGGAAATATTATATCTCAATCTAAAGGTTGGCCATTCAATCCCAGCTCCTGCAGGCACATGAAGAAGTGTCCTTGGTTATAGTGACCTCAATATCATCCAAAACAACCAAAACAAGTGTGTGTAAAATGTTGATATTTCTTATGTTATATACAGCTAAAACAACCTGGGGTCAAATTGACCCCAAGGAACACCAATGTGTAATTTTTTTTTTAAAGGAAATTGGAACATATCAACATTTTAAATGTATGTTTTCCCAGTTGTCCACATTAAATTAGGAAAAGTCATGAAATATGAAGCCAAAAACATGATGTTAGTCATTCATTTAGAGACGTTAAATATTGAACAGGGGTCCAATTGACCCCAAGGATAATAGGAGGGTTGATTAAGGATAAAGTTTAAATAGTCAAGAGTGTAAAGTGTTACTGTTACTTTAAATAAATGTAATAAATGATCAAAGGATCCCAGAAGTTAAATTCATAGATATCACCAGCTCTGCTCAGAGAACAGCGTGGCTTATTGATTGATGAGTTTCTCACACTGATCCAAAGGCATGCAGGTCAGGCTGACTGCAGACAGGAACAAACATATTGGCAGGAAAACCAAGAATCCTATTATAGAATGACGCAGGAGGTATTTCGGGAGGACGAGTGTATTCCGTTTGATATTGAAGGTGTGGTTTTTTTTTTTCTGACCCCATCAGCTGCAGGACAGCCATGAAAAAGTGGGAGAGCAGATCAGCAGGGATGTGAGCCAGCTCTGCTCCCAGCTGACTGCTCTGTGGAGCCGCTTCCTGGCGGCCGCTGTGTTCAACCCCCACATCCTCTCCTACCTGGCCCAGGAGCACCACACGCTCAGGGTGAGAGAGAGACTGCATCAAAGGCCCCCTGATACAATGCTCACTGTTATCTGTGCGTTCTTTGAACCACAGTCCAGACAGTCTCCACATTAAAAGTGCAATGAAGAAGACTTGTGATGATATGTTTAAATTTAGCTATCCTCATCTCCAGCTCCCACACCAGAATACAGAAATACCACAGAGCAGTGAAAATGCTTTCATAACAACCACTGGTGTTTAGCTCTGGAGACGGCGCCTTAAGGCGGGTTGTTTTTATTTTCTTAAATGAGCTGCTCAATAAGATTTTCTATCATGCTGCTGAAATAATGTCCTCAGACATATGAGTCAATAAAAGAGAAGCACTTAGAAGTGTCACAGTTTCCCCTCTGAGCTGAAATTGCTCAAAATTATCAATAATTGTTGATTGTTATATTTTAGAAGAGAACTCCTTCATTGTGGTAATATCGTCTTCCTTCTTAAACACTTCATTTTGACAAAGAGAAAGAAAAGCTGTCTAAAGGCAGCAGTGTGGATTACCTTCATCCTGTAGCTTCATCATTTGAGACAACAAAGTCACTGTTGGAGGCAGAGATGAAATAAACAGCCAAGACAGAAACAGAAAAGGAAATCCCTTCTTTCTTTTCTTGCAGTGACGGTTTTGGGGCATTTTTATTGACAAGACAGCTGAAAAGAGACAGGACATGTGTGGAGTAGAGGGCAGGGGGAGGCATGCAGCAAATGGTCGAGGCTGGGAGTAGAACCAGCGACCGCTGCGATGAGGACTATTGCCTCTGTACATGGGGCGCACATTTTGCAGCAACATTTTGTCTTCCCTGTGGGCCTCAACCTTAACATTTCAGTGACTATATTTGCATATATTTCTTTTTGATTTTCCCTTTGATCACAGACAGAAATGGACTTAGTCTCTAGTTGCATAATCTAACCCAGTGTAAGCCCCTTTAACTCATCTCCTTCTTAAAGGCCAGGGGAGTCTTCAAAGTAGTAAATCAGCCAAGTGCTCTTCTTTTATACAGTCCATCCCCTCAGAATAAAGAAGACCATATCTTCTAAAGCCCGGACCACATTTGAATCTTAACTGATTTTGAAAATGTTAGAGATATTCCTCATGTCACATCAAATCATGCCAGATTTTAAGAGTTATATTCTTAAAGTGTGTGGTCTAGGGCTGGGCGATAATTTGATAACGATAATTATCTCAATGTATGTGTTCTCAATTTAAATATGACAAATGTTTGATAAAAAAATCTAAATGAATATTTAATAAAGAGACCAAACATTACATAATAATAATTTAATATATTAAGAGCTTAATAAATAAAAAAAAAGAAAAATAGAGTTGAAAAAGATGTATAAATACTACTACTAATAATAATTATTACAATAACCATCACAAATAATAATAATAATAATAATAATAGTTATTATAATTATAGTATCAATAATGATAATAATAATATATTAATATTATTATTATTATTATTATTATTATTATTATTAATATTGTTATTATTATTATTATTATTATTATTATTATTATTATTACTATTATTATTATTATTATTATCATTAATATTATTATTACTATTATTATTAATAATAATAATATATTATTATATTAGTATCATTATTATTATTATTATTATTATTATTATTATTAACTATATTATTATTATTATTATTATTGTTATTATTATTATTATTATTATTATTAATTCTATTATTATTATTATTATTACTACCATCACATACAAATTAAATACAAATAAATGCATAAATAATAATAATAATAATAATAATAATAATAATAATAATAATAATAATAATAATAATTAAAAAAATGGGAAAATAGTTCAGTGAGCAATTTAGAAATTGGGCCAATACAAATAAAGAAATATATTACTACTAATAATAATAATTTTTAAAAATAATAAGAAGACTAATATTAATAATAGTAATTAGTAAAATCACTTTAACAAACTCCACAACAAAAGGAAAATATAAGATAATCTTTAGAACCATCAAAGATCAGACTTTCTGCTGACTTTTGTTTGAAGGTGCAATCAGGTCTGATTATTTTTAAGCTGCAACGGAAATAAAAAAAAACAATAAGACTTCCTTGAACCTGCAGCCCAACATACTACATCAAACTCCACACTTACATACTGTTTGTTGTTTGTTGTTTGTTGACGATGCACAGAGCTGACAGTAAACAGGCCTTAGAGCACTCGTGCAAACTATTGCAAACACTCCAATTCAAAGGAGTTTCTTCAAATGTGCTGTAGACACATCTCTTTAATCAGAGCAGTGAGAATCCATTGGGCAGCTTAAACTCATCTGAGCGAGTTAGTAAACCCTCCAATGTGATTTCTGAGTAATCACTGGGCTGTTGAGCATGAACATGTGCTTCACAGTGGAGTAGCTCTCAAGGCTCTCTTATGTTGCGCTGCTTCGTCTCACTTGTCTGAAAATAATGAACATGTTTGCTTTAGTATCAGATTACCCTGAGGCAGCGCTGTGATGCCTCCACCCACAACTGGAGTCAAGATTTCAATTAGCACTTATTCTGTAATCATTGTTGGGTGGAAACACAGCAGAAATAGTGTTCCTGGTGATTCGCCTGTCACAGCGGCTGCTTTTTCAACCATGATGCATCGCAGAGTGAGAAAGCTTTCAGATCCCAGTGATTTGAATCCCTCTCTGTGTATGCAAAGCTTCAGTGTGAGACTTACTGTTTTCCTCATATCGTGCTGCAGTGCTGTTAAAATGAGATGGGGTCACCTAAAGGTAAAATCTGTTTTGTGTTTCCGGGAACACCAGGTCAGGAGGTTCTCAGAGGCCTACTTCTTCTCGGAGCACCCCAAAGAGATCTCTCTGACTTTCCAAGAGGAGCTGTAAGTGAAGGCATCACTCAGTCCTGACATTAGAGGGCAGTGTTTCTCTTCTAATGCACCTCTTCTGATTCAGAATCAACAGACATGGCCAGATAGCTGCAGAAGTGCGGAGCTCAGACTACCTGACCAAGATGCCTCCTTTACCTGTCGAGTGCCTGGACATCGATGGAGACTGGAACAGCCTACCCATCATCTTTGAGGACAGATATGTAGAGTCTCCTCAAACAGGTAACTTTTACATCCTGACACTGATTTCTGTTTTTCAAGACTGAAGCTGAACTAAGTGTCTCCTTGTCTTTTCAGAGAGGGTATCACATGTGCCAACAGCTGACAGGCAGAAAAACCCAGACCGTGCCATCTCTTCTGCCGAGGTGATTTTTGAAAGCCGCCAGGGAGCCAGATCACCAGCAATACCTGAGGATCCCTTGGACAGCGATGACTGCATGGATCTCCCCACCTATGTCTCACTCATAGGGGAGCAGAGTAAGATCCGTACCAACAGCACTAAGCAGCGCTCTGTTCCTGACGTGGATAGTGCTGAACTTTCTCTAGCAGAGGCAGAAAACTTGAAGAAACCAGGAGAAAAACAAGGCCAGCTCCAGGAGAGCTGTAATCCAGGCCGGAGGTACGCTGAAGTTAAGCCTTCTGATGTAGATCCTTCTAGAGGGGAAGAAGAGCTGGTTCACTCCTCAACCCATAATCCTCTGGATGACTGTAGTAACACCAGCGATGAGCATCTTACTCATGGTGTGACAGACAGCGCTGCTCGACTCTGCGATGCCACGAACAACAGCGATGTAAGGGACGGTGAAAACACCGAAGAGGAGTCAGATATCGCCATGCCACTAAACCGCTCCATGGATGACGACACTGAGGATGTCCCTCTCATCGGCCTACCCACTGCCTATGCACATCCAGCTGTACTTCCCTTTCCTGGGGATCTCAGGAAAGAGATGCCTCACCGTGGAGGTCTCGCCGGCTCCAAGATCATGAAACGCTCTTCATCAGTTATTTCCGACTCAGGTATTGAGAGTGAGCCCAGCTCAGTGGCGTGGCCCCTGGAGGTGGCGCTACGAGGTCGACCTCCCCTTGACTTCTCCAGTGAGCGAGAGATCCCAAAGCAAATCGTGTGTCGCCACCCAGTCCACCGCAGCTCTCTGGAAGGCCTGAGGCTGGAGAGCAATGGCAGCATTCCAAGCGGAGGTATACAGGCCTCACTCACCTCCATCAGCTCCCTACCCTACGAGGAGGACCAGCAGCAGAGGCAGCTCAGCAAACTCACCAAGTCGGTCTCTGCCCCGCAGATCAGCAGCCCCGAAGACACCGAGGGGGACCATGTGCTGCTCAACCAGGAAACAGATACCAACAGCTTAGTGGAAGAGCAGGATTCATTCAAAACCACACGCTCCTCTTTGAATGGCAACCTGGACTCAGAGCAATCACACCTTCTAGACCCGAGTTCAACAACACACCTTCAGCATACACTTAAGGAGAATATTAGCTCTGAGATGTCAGACTCTCAGTACCTGTCAGAGACACACACAACCAAGTCGGTGTTAAGTGGCATGTCTGAAGTCTTGCTTTTACAAGAGTCTGCTGAAAGCCCTTATGTGAAGGAAAGCAATGTTATTGGCAGCCAGGGGGAGAAAATGAAGCATCAAACACACATCAGTGGAGCAGGCGCCTCAGTGGAGGATGTGCATTTTGTTGAAACAGAAGCAGCTCCCTGCAGCTGTGAAAACACACCATGTGTGCATAAAAGTGCAGCAGATCAGGAGAGAATTAACACTGGAGATGAGTGCCAAAGTTTCCATAGGACCACTTTGCTTAAGGACCAGGAGTGTCTTTATCCCTCCACAGAGTCTCCAGGGCTCCAACATGCCCCATCAGACTCCTTCAACAGAACCACTACCACCACACAAAGGCCGAGTGACCTCTCAGGGCTGAAAGCCAATGACGTATCATCATCTGCTGATCACAACGGGACATCAACCAGTGAAAAAGAGCCTCTGGACTGTCAGACTAAGCCCTCGAAGATCCCCAACTCAGGGCTGGCCTTCGTGAATAAGAAGATGGTGGAGGTGGTGAACATGTCGGTGTCCTGTGCCCCGACATGTCTGCCATTTTCTTCCGTTCTAAGAGACTCTCCATCCATCAGTGGGATGTCCACCCGCCAGACTACCTCACCTATTACCCATCAGCCCCTGGGCTCCTTCGGTATCATCTCCTCCTCGTCACTCAGTCCGCTGAACATGGATGATGAGACCAATGAGCGGATGCTAAAGTGAGTTTTTGTTTGGTGTAGATTTAAGGTGCATTTCGACCCAAGAGTTCCGGGGTCTTTTAGCCCCCAGAACTACTTTCCCCTGAACTAAAAGGTTCCTGTGCCTCCATTGTTGTGTGCGTTTTGACCGCCGGGTTGAAGTCCCGGGTAGATTGTTCAAATCAGGCCAGTGACGTATGGAGAAAAAAAAGTAAATGCACTACACCACCAGACCAGTAGAGGGCAGTAAAACAAAGAGGAATGCCATTCATCACAGATGACACCATAGAAGCAGATGGACAGGCAGGTATCATTATGAGCATCACAACAGTTAGCCTGTTAGCGTAAAGAGACTCAGCTGGCGCTGTTTTAGATGGTGCTATATTTCATCACAGATGGATTCACTGAATCAACACGTGAGAGGAGATAAGCACGAGTAGCAAAGACGTTTCAACACGCCTTTAAAATCCTTTTGAACTCAAAAAGCCGTGGCAGAGATCGGCCGGTGTTTTGGTTTAAACAGCGACCCTGTTAACTGGAGACTCTCAGCCGGATGCATCCCTCATAAACGTCTTTAGACCATCATTAAATATCTGATGAGGATATTTTGAAATCTTAATAAAAACTAAACTAGTTTGCATTCCCAGGAACTCCCTCTGTGTTTCAACCATAGACTGTAAATAAAAATGGACAGCGTTGCTCCGCCTCTTCCCATTCTGAAGCCAAAAAACCTCCGCTCCAGGGCGCAGCCATTGTGCAGCCAGAGTCTGCAAAGCCACAGAATTTCTGTGGTTGTCACAGTAATTTCTGTGTCTGCACGGTAACGAGCTCCGCCCTACAGCTCAGCGTCACAAGATCCTACGGAGCTTCTCTCTACAGCAGCTGTCAATCAAAGTAAACCCGGATGTAAAACCCCGTTTTTTAAACTCTAATAACTATCGAAAAAGAAACTTTTCAGAAAAAAGAGGCCTTGAACACAAAACAGTCAAATACTAACTACATATCACCACAGCATACGGATGAGAGAAACATTCGTACCACGTGTATTTATTTTTTAAAGTTTGACTGCAGCCCCATTCAAATGAATGGGGGAGACAGAGTTTTTGACCTATACTGCAGCAAGCCACTAAGGGGCAGACGCTTTGCTGGAAGCTTCACTTCCAGCCAAGCGAGATGCACCCCTGGTTTCAACAGCTGTGTAAACTCCACAAACACTGACACGTTCAGCTGAAGGTCTCCAGTTTACAGGGTCACTTTTAAAACTGTAACACCGGGAGAGACGCATTCACGGTGGGCTGAGAGAAGACTACTGTTACAAGCTGCTAAATCAAGAGAATCACAGCTTCTTCTTTTGAAAAGTACACACACATACAAAAAAGATAGAACAAATCAAAACTAATGAAAGAAAGAGAAATCAAGTGAATCACAGATGTGTGTGATGTTATTGTGGATGGTGGGCGGATTAAAACACTGCTGTTAATCTACCAATCAGACACGTTCAGCATTGCAGGCCCTGTCCCCCAAAAGTCCCGGGACCTTTGAAAAGTACAACCGCCCTAGCAGAGGCTTTTCATGGGGGAGATTAACGACCCCTGAACTAAATTTAGACCCTGGGTCCACCGGTCGAAACGCACATAGTTCTGGGGTAAAGTTCCTCTGGTCGAAAAACGCCTCTAGTATGAGCTCACAGCAAACTATGCTTGAATTGCGTTTTAAGCTTCATCAGATTCATTCAAAATGTGTCACTTTTTGTTTTACAATCATTCTGCTTTTTAAATCAGACTTCATGCTGTCCCCTGAAAAACTGCAGAAATAAAGAAGTCTTTTGTTGAACAGGCACAATGCCATTATATCCCTTTCAGCACTGACTGACTAACAGCCAGACAACCGCTGGCTTCACATCACAAACAGAGCCAGAGTCTTTGAACTGCAGCCCACATTAGCTCCCTAGCTAATGTCTCCTTTTTATCTACAAGCACGGACACATGTCTTAAGTTGTACATTAGCTTGCTGAACAAGCTACTGCTCAAATATCTGCCTGGGGAGAAGTGCTGATGTTGGCAGCTACAACCAGACAGCAAAACAGCTAGTCAGCGATAGCACCACAAACAGCTTCAACTGAGCTGCAGACAAATTCAGTGTTTAGATGTATAAGCTAATTATCAGCTTTAAGTGCAAGTTTTAGTTAGTGTGTCCAATAGAACAATACAGGGGCGTCATAGTGGGGGGAAAAGTGGGACTACCTAGGGCAGGGGTGTCAAACTCATTTCAGTTCAGGGGCCACATACAGCCCGAGATGACCTGAAGTGGGCCGGATCAGTAAAATCATAACATAATAACCCTATAAATAACGACAACTCCACATTTTTCCTTTTGTTTTGGCGCAAAAAAGTACAAGTACATTCCACACATTTTCACATTTAATGAACTACCTTTCTACAAAAACACCTATTGTATTTTTCGCCATGATGAGTCTCATAGTCGGGCCGAACATGATATTCTTAAGGACTGAAACCTGCTGCAGACACAACAAGCACACAGGTTTAAGATAAGATAAGATACTCTTTTGTTCGTCCCACAATGGGGAAATGCATGGAGTTACAGCAGCCACAAGAAGGTGTACAGTACAAGAATACATAGAGACAACAGCTTGGCCATAATTCTCCCAGTCACCTGACACAGTAGTGCTTGTGTTAGTAGTGAAGGAGCGCACCTATGACGCACCCACATGTATGGTAAGCACATGTAAGATATGAGACTCCTTCCCAAAAATAGTGGATCCACCGCTTCTACATATACACAAACTTTAGTGTTGGATCTTGAAGCACTCTAAAAATTCTATGAAATTCAGATTTCCAGATTATGCAAACTGCAAATATTATTTTTCCTCCTCATAGGTAAAAAACAAATTTGAAATAGTACTTTTATTGAAAAATGAAAGTAAATGTCTTCTCTTCAATTTTTCACTTTGCAAAATCATCCCGCGGGCCGGATTTGAACCTCTGGTGGGCCGGTTTTGGCCCACGGGCCGTATGTTTGACACCCCTGACCTAGGGCCCAAGTAGGGAGTGGGGGGGCCTTAATGGGCCTGAAATAAAATGTGTTTTCTACTTCGCTTTTCTTTTGTTTCATTACTGCAATAAGATAACTAAAACTTTCTGAATAAATAAACAAACATTCAGAATTACTTTCTTGGAAAAAGGGGAGTCTCTCTCAAATTGACCCATTTTAAAGTTAAAAAAAATCTAAAAAAAGATATTAAAAGTATTATTTTGCATTTCTAATGTCACAGTGGATGAAAGGCTAGTGACATTCAGAGGTTCCTTTCATCTTAGGCAATATATTCCTTCCAAACCAGCTAAATACAGCATCAAAATCTGCGCAGCATGTGACAGAAGAGGTGTCTTGTGTTAATTTATCAACTTTACTTCATAAAAAAATAATAATAATCAAAAAGTGAAATAGAGTAAACAAAAATCTATATCATGTGAAACAATTGTATTTATATTTAGGACTTTTCAATGTACATTTGAAAAGTTTTAACATGATTTTTTATAAAAAACGCCTGAGTTATCCTCTTTGAAATATGATCTGTGAGAGTTAAAGAACACCATTGCACTAAATATTAATTTAAATAGTTAGTAATGGAGTTAATAATGAGATGTAAAAAATATTTATTGGGATTTTTGGGGGTTTGGACACTTTTTGATCATTAGGCAAGGCAAGGCAAGGCAGCTTTATTTGTATAGCGCATTTCATACACGAGGGCAACTCAATGTGCTTTACATTAAAACATTAAAAGCATTGGAGACATTCAGACAAGCATAAAAGAACACAATTAAAATGACAAATATGATAAAACAGAAAAGAAAAGGAAAATTAGAAATATATTAAAAATTACATTAAAATTTTAATTTAAAGCGAGTCAAAATAATCTAAGATAGGAAGGCAGTGGCATATAAAAAAGTCTTAGTCTTTGATTTAAAAGAGGTGAGAGTTGGAGCAGACCTGCAGCTTTCAGGGAGTGTGTTCCAGATATGTGGAGCATAATGACTAAACGCTGCTTCACCATGTTTCCTTCTGACTCTAGGTGTTTCGTTCTGACATTAAATATGCTCCAGGTCAAGTTGACCCACGAACATTATTGCTGTCTCTAAGAAACGAACATAACAGGAGGGTTAAAGACGTGGACAGTCTGAAAGTCAATACTGTGCAGTTACACTTGGAGAAATGTTAAAAAAAAATCTACATATTGATATGTAGCTTAGATTTCAGTTGTCAGTTAACCAGGATAGTTTTAAGCATATATTTTTGTTTAATGCGAATAAACCAGTATTATAGCAGCAATGTTATATTTTGTAGCGTTGGCTGTGGTGATGGGACCTACTGAGATATATTCTCAGGGGGTCCAGAATTCCTGGCGACGCCCCTGGAACAGTATACCTACCGTTAGCCCTTTTAGGCTAAAGAAACCGGCCTTTCTTTTTTAAAATAATGACAAAGTTTATCCCCTAAGTTTAAAAATGTACAGTTTAAAAAGAGAACATGAGCTGCATTTGTCATTTCTGTAGAACCTTTAGACTTTGCTTAAATGCGTTGATATTTTGTGTTCAGACACGTGAAAATAATATTTGTCTTATTTGGGCACGAGTGGAAAATGCATCATAAAAATGCAAGCCCTCTTCCAAGGAAAACTTTCTTGGAATGAGATTATAATCCGCAGAAACTACAGGAAAGAAGGCCAAAAACATGAGGATTTATAGGGTGTTCGCAGACGACGGATGGCATCTGGTGCAGAAGCTGGCAGTTACTCATGCTTGGAAAGCTGAGCATATCAAAACGAAGTGAGGGCAAATTTCAAGCGAGGAAGTCAAGATGAGGTGAAATGCCTCCTGGGTGTATTAAATCACATCAAAGAGTGCAGAAAAATCCATCATGATTAGCTGGGAGTACAGGAATTGGAATCGGATTTGTTTTGACTCCTGCACTGCCAAAATCTGCAACCTGGCTGGATGACAGGGTAATAAAACTTAGATGATGGACTTGTGAGTCTGTGGGACTTTTGTTTGTAAACCTTAGAAGTGAAAAATTAATCACGTAGAAAAATGCAAGACAGTTTTCTCTCTATTTTTACCAGTGGGAGTGATTTACCTTTGAAAGAACCACTTTCTTCTGAAATTATTTTTTTATCAGCATTTTACCTTTGTGTGTGTGTGTGTGCGTGTGTGTGTGTGTGTGTGTGCGTACTCCAGGTTGTACACAACGCTTATCTTTGCACATTCAGTCAGTTTATTTCTCACACACAGAACATAATGTCTTGTTTTTTTGTTTCCAAATGTCATTTCCTTTCCTCCAGTTTCTACAAAGCCAAAGAGGAGCTGTTCAGGGAGCTGAGCTTTCAGGCCAGCTTGTACAGCGACCTTCCTCTCCTGGCGTCGGACCTGCCCTACTTTCCCCCCGAGGAGGACGACGAGGAGTTTGATGATGGCATACACCTTGTGGTTTGCGTCCACGGGCTTGATGGTGGGTCAACGTGCAGCTCAGTCTTCCTGTTCGCTTGATCAGAGGCGCAATGCACAGAAATAAGATTGTGTCATTTTGTATTTTGTCTGTCAGAGGTGGTGATAGATAGAGGTGTTTTTAACACTTAAACACTGTCTGCAACATGTAGCAGACATGACGCAGAGCAGGTCTAGACAATTATTTTTTAATCTAGCTCAAAAACTGACTTCATCAGCCACCATGAATCAGAATCAGAATGAGACATACTTTATTTATCCCAGGGAGGGAAATTCGGAACTACAAAAGACTTCTCCTCACCTTCAAATCCATACACAACCTCGCCCCTCCATATCTCTCTGACCTCCTCCATACTGCCACACCCGTCCGCACCCTCAGATCCTCCTCCTCCATCCACCTCACTGTCCCCCCTGCTCGCCTTGTTACCATGGGGAGCAGAGCCTTCAGCCGCTCTGCTCCCCAGCTCTGGAACTCTCTCCCACCTGACCTCCGTAACACTGACTCACTCCCACATTTTAAATCCAAACTCAAAACCCATCTGTTTAAACTGGCTTACTCCATCTGACCACAACTCCTCTGTCCATTCACTTCAAACTTTTTAAATTGTGATTTATTAACTGTTTGTTATTTAAACTCTGTTTGTTTTTAATGTTGTAAGGTGACCTTGAGTGCCAAGAAAGGCGCCTATAAATAAAATGCATTATTATTATTATTATTATTACAGAGCTCTTATAAATAGTATGTAAGAAAGTCAAATATTAATAGAAAATGAATAAAATAAGATATAAATAGAAATAAATAAAATAAGATAAAATAATATTAAATTAAATTAAATTGGATTAAATTGAACTAACAAATAATGATAATAAGATTAAATAATAATAATAAAGTATTTAAAGAAGCGCAGAGTAGTTAGAATTACCAATGTACGACGGAAAAACTAATATTCCTATCTTCTGCTAGTCTACTTATAGTTGCAAACATTATATATTTTACTTTTAAATGCATTTATTTGACAGTTAAAGTAACACCATGAAAATATTGCTCACAGCTGAATGTTGCTGAATGTTGCTGCTGGCATTATAATGTATAATATACTGTATTATATAATTATCTTGCTATATTATATTATGTTATATTACATTATTATTCTAACTACAACTCATGGTCATATAACATACAAATATTATTTCTATGTATTGCTTAATTTGTCATTACCAACCATAATCACACCATGTCAACCTGTCACTACTGAAACATTTTTTAATACTGCCTGTAATTACTGCTATTTAATTTAAATTCCATTTGTAACATTGTATATATATATAAATTTTATTCTAGCATTATTTATCTATTTTATTTTACTCATTTTTATTTTATTTTATTTTATTTTATTTTATTTTATTTTATTTTATTTTGTACTTATTGAAACTTCAATAAGGGGATCAATAAAGTAATATCTTATCTTATCCTTATCTTATCTTATCTTATCTTATGTGCCACTCGTAATGCTGTGGTATAAAATAATGTGTATACAATAACTTAAATAAAACATAATTTTTTTTAAAAATGCAGATAATAAAGTTGTAGTTTAATTAAAAATATTTATCCTGCTAGATCAGGGGTTCCAAAAGTGTGGGTTGGGACCCCCTGGGGGGTTCACGAGACCCAAATGGGGGGTCAAGAGATGTCTTAAAGAATTTTCTTTTTTTTTTAAATATCTAAAAATAGTACATTTAACCCATTATAGTAAAATTATCGACAAAAATCGTAGCTAAACTTGAAATAAAACCTTGAAAATAGAAAATCTAATGATTTTTCTGTCTTTCTTTGTTTCCAGATGACTCCTAAGTTTAGGTTTAGTGAACAGTTAATAATCAAAAGCATGAGTAGCAGCAGGTTAATTCATAACAGCACAGGAAACACAGACACATGCTCATATAGGTAGGGTCATTTTCTGCAGACCAGCTAAATGAAGCCACATTAAATCACTTTGAGGGACAGTGGGGGTCACGAGTCTTTGGCACCTTTATTTTGGGGGTTGCGGGCTGAAAAGTTGTGGAACCCCTGGTGTACAACACATCAGTATTGGTCAAAAATCTTGCATCAGTCAAGCTCTGAAACTCATCCATCCACCTGTCCTTTGAAATGTCCTGTCTGTTAATGTAATACAGTATCTTGCAGTGTTTCCGTCCCACTAGAAGTGTCACTTAATACCACACAGTCTCAGGATTCATTGAAACGTATTGTCGAACTCTATCTTTACCTCTGCTTTCAGGAAACAGCGCGGACCTACGGCTGGTGAAAACATTCATCGAGCTCGGACTGCCTGGCTCCAGGCTGGACTTCCTCATGTCTGAGAGGAACCAGGTACATTTGCACATTTGCAGACGACAGCGATGGGATCACACTGATAAAAAAAAATGTGCAGTCACATTTCCTACAGAAGCTGCAAAGCAATTTGTAGAGCGCTGACAGCTGTGCTTTTCTTTGCCGTCTCAGATTGACACGTTTGCAGATTTCGACACCATGACGGACAGGTTGTTGGATGAGATCATTCAGCATATCCAGCTGTACAATCTCACCATTGGCAGGATAAGGTTAGTTACTCAGATCTTATACTGTAAAACATTCATACCACTGACAACTCTGCTTTTGATTGATTTTGATTGATTATTTGAGGGTAAGTCAAATCAGGAGCAATCATGAGCCGGAGCAGGATTGTCTTCGGTCAGTAGATGGCAGCAGAGACTGAACAGAAACACAAGGACACAGCTTAAGTGCCTTCACTTGTGAGAATCGCTGTTTTATGGAAATATATTGACTGAAAACAAATATATGGCATAAATGGATGAACAGCTCTTATCATACAGTGCCAAAAAGCGTCTGACTTTCACATGATAGACTGCACTCCTCCATTCAGCATTGTGTTGCCGAGCTCCGTTGAAATTAAGCTATTCATCTTCCCGCTTAATTGCCCTCAATGTGCCAATTTATTTTTTTGTAAGAGTTTCCACCCAAGTTTGTTAACTTTCTTTCCCGTTCTCCAGAGAGTAAGTATCAAAGACAAAAGCAATGGAGTGCCACAACAGCATCTGGTTCTTTCCACATTACTTCTATATTTAGTCTGGGAGGAGACAGATGAGAAGCAGCAGACATGGCAACCAGGGATTTTGGGTAGAGCTGTAACAGAACAGTAATTAAACCAAGTGACAGACATAGCTTCATGAATCTCAAATTTCCCACTGCTGCTGGGATGGTGCTTTTAATGTGTATGGTCTGTCCTCTATGTTAGCATCATTAAGATATCATTGCCTTTGAGAAAGTTTGAACATTAAACATGTTCATGGATTTTCTGTAATCACGACTGCAGCAGCTAAAATCAGCAAATAGCCGTAGTTAGGAGTCCGTTTGCTCACAGAGGAGGCTAAAATAAGATGTTGCACAGTGTCCTGTACTGTGGGTCAGCAGCGTTGGAGGCGCTGTGTTTCCTGCCACCCACTCAAGTTGCCAGTTTTTCTCTCTGAAAGTTGTTTGTCTTCGGCCGACAGCTTCATCGGCCACTCTCTGGGGAACATCATCATCCGCTCTGTGCTGACGAGGCCTCGCTTCCGCTGCTATTTGCCCAAACTGCACACTTTCCTCTCGCTGTCAGGCCCACACTTGGGAACGCTGTACAACAACAGCACACTGGTCAGCACAGGTGAGGCCACCGCACACTGCAGACGTGCTGTATTGACACTTCTGCATTTCGCTGGGTTTCCATCCTTTTTGCTCCTCAGCAGCATCAGACAGTCTTTTATCTAAGAATATCATCCATCCTCACTTACTTCAGGATATCAAGAGACTTTGGGAAACTGACTTTGGTAAAGAAATGATAGCTAAACAATGGGAGGCTGTGCTTAAACTAATAAATACCTCCTCCCCCCTGATACAGCTCAGGGTGTGTGTGCTGAGGGTACACTTGACCAGGGCAAGGCTGGTGGCTATATTCAATCAATCAATCAATTAAGCTTTATTTATAATGCACCTTTCGTACAGCGATTGAAAACAAGAAAGAAGCAGAAATAAAATAATGGCAAGACAAATTAAAAACAAAAATGGCATTAAAATAGAGACTAATGCACACTGACAACAATAGAGTATATAAAATAAAATATGTGTAATTAAGATAAGTTAAAGCGTCAGATTAATAACAAGAATATAAATAGTTAAATTAAATAATTTTAAAGGGTAAGGATAAGAGTTGAAAATAAAATTAACGCTAAAAATATCAATAAAACTGAGTAGATAAATTAAAATAAATAAATAAATAAACAGTTAAAATTGATAAAATAATAAAAAAAACAAAATTAAAATCAATAAATATCTGGCAGGCTGTTCCATAGTTTAGGAGAGTCGTGGCTGAAAGCAGTGTCACCAAATGTTTCTGTTCTGCTCTTAGGAACAGCTAAAGGAGAGGAGCCGGAGGATCTGAGAGGCCTTCCTGGTTTATACACTAAAACCATATCTGATATGTAGTCTGGTGCAAAGCCATGCAGTGCATTAAAAACTAGTGAAATCATTTTAAAATCATACCTAATATGACCTAACACAGACCCTTCATGTCTTCATTGTCGAGGCCAACCTGCAGACCGTATGCACATGTTCTGGTCCTGTCCAAGACTTAAACATTTTGGTCAGGCATTTGTGGTGCATGTACTAAGATGTTTCAAATTGATATCATTCCCAATCCCATGTGTACCCTACTTGGATATAGCAAAGAGATCCCTTTACTTAAAAGAAACGATCATGTAGTAGCATGATAGCGTACACCTCATAGACTGTATAAAATATGGATGTAGTATCTGTGACGTCACCCATCTGTTCCTGAGAGCTGTTTTGAAGCCAATCGGCGGCAGCAGCCATATTGGAAATGCAGAACTCAACCAGGCATAGTGTGACGTAAAGAGGCGGAGTTTGAGCCTCTTAGCCAACAGCTATGTGTTCCCGTCCAGGAGTCAAGTCTGAACTGTCAGGTTAGAAAAAAATTCACCCCCGTACAGTGTGTGCAGATAGAGAGATTAGCTATCCAGACTAAACTAGTTTTTTGAACCAGGCTGTAAACATGTTTATTTCTGCTGTAAAGAGCCTCTTCTTTGAATGGGTGTGTATGTGGTTTCTGGTGTTTCTGCAGCCAGCCTCAAGTGGATTCTCGATGAATTGCAGTTTATAACACTTCCACATGGGCTTCATATTTTGAGAGGTTGCGGCTTGGTTCACCTCCTTAATAGCCAGGCGTCTCATACTTCTTTCCTGGAAAGCGTAATCACCTCCCAGCTTCACTAGATGGATTAGATCAATCAATCAATCAAGCTTTATTTATATAGCACCTTTCATACAAATAAAATGCAACCCAAAGTGCTTTACAGCGATTGAAAACAAGAAAGAAGCAGAAATGAAACAATGCTAAGACATTTTAGTGGAAGATAATAATAATGATAATAATAAAACTAATAAAAATACAAATTAAAAATAAGAACAACATAAAAATAAAATAAAATAGAGACCAATGCACACCAAAATAAAATATGTGTAATTAAAATAAGTTAAAGCATCAAAATTAAGAATAAAAATAGTTAAAATAAATAGATTTAAAAGGTAAGGATAAGAGTTGAAAAATAAAACTAAGGCTGAAAAATATCAATAAAACTGTGTAGATAAATAAAATTAAATAAATGAATGAATAAATACATAAAAATAGAATAAGATAACAGTTAAAATTACTAAAATAATAAAGCAACATTTAAATCAATATTATATTAAAAGGTAGGTAATAAAATTGTTAAACCCTACATAAATTAGAGACACCATGCATTTTCATAAACTTGAAAGAATAAAATACACCTTGAAAGGCTCTTTGCACAATTTTAGTAAGACTTGGACCCCCTTTTTAGAATATTATGACAGCTTACAAGTCACTCTGAATAGACATTAACAATAGCAGAGCAGAAGAATGGATGTCACAATTTTCTCTTTTTCCAAATTTAATTTCAATTTCATTTCCAATTTTTTGTTTTGTTTTGTGTTTATTTCTTATTGTTATTTATTTATTTCTTATTAATGTATTATCTTGCTTTCCCTTTTGCTTACTTACACATTATGTAAGGAGTTGGATGGAGGGCTGGGGTGGGATAGGGGGGGGCATGGAAGGGGAATGGCAACCTGAAATACTGCAGCACACTGCAAAAACTCCAAAGTCTTACCAAGTGAAATTGTCTCATTTTTAGTCAAAATTCTTCTCCCACTTGATTTAAGATAAATTTACTTAACAAGTAACATTTGAGCGAGATAGAGGGACTTGTTTTAAGACATCTTAAATATCTTGTTAAGTCAAACAATCTTGAAATGATCTTGTTTTGAGTTGTAATTTAGAAAAAACAAGGTTTATTTTACATTTCAGACATTTTCAAGCTGAGATCTTATTTGTAGAAGATGGATAATCTTGATTTAAGACAAACACTTTACTTGATTTAAGTAAATGCATTTTATTGTAGAATCTATCAGAAAACAGCTCCATTGATAAAAGAAAGAAAGAAAGAAAGAAAGAAAGAAAGAAAGAAAGAAAGAAAGAAAGAAAGAAAGAAAGAAAGAAAGAAAAGTAGTTGTTTTTAAGGGTTACAGTTTTCAGGCACTGTTTCTTCTAAATCAGATCAAAATATACATCCTCAAACTACATGCACACAATGAAACACCTACTTTAGAGCATAGCTGTCTTATCCTAAAAAACAACATGACTGAATATTAATATATCCAGCTCACTGTGAGAAGACATTATATCTCAAAATGCTCAAATTAAACTTTGTCACCTTATTTCAAGTACAAGATGGTCTTAAACCTAGAGAAGTGCTGCTATAATACAACTCAAATTAAGGTGAATATATCTCAAATGAAGAAGTTGACATGAAATGTTTTTTTGGGTGAAAAAATACTAATTGTTATCATTCCTGTCTTATTCTGAGACACTCAGCTTTAAAATACTGGTCAAATATTACTAAGAAGAGTTTTCCCTGCTAATTTAAAGATCAGTTTTCTAAATATTATTTCTTATTTTAAGAAATCCTACCAAGCAAATTTTCACTTGTTCTATTGGCAGATTTTTTTTTGCTTATTTCAAGGTAAAAGTACCTTGAAATACGTTTTTTTCTTGTATTTGGAGGGACATTTTTTTCCAGTGCAGCTGTTCTATGTTTTTTTTTTGTATTTGTTTACCAGCAATGTGTGCTAAGAGTAAAATGTATTATGGTAAAGTCTATGGAAAACTCAATAAAAAACTTAAAAGAGAATACCATCCATACTGTTTCAATGCTGGCTGCCTCAAAAGCAGGGTCTCTGATTATCTTATTGTCTGTGTGTGTGTGTATTTGTGTGTTGCTTAGGTCTTTGGTTAATGCAGAAGCTGAAGAAATCCGGATCCTTACTGCAGCTCACCTTCAGAGATCACGTCGATCCACGGAAAACATTCCTCTATCTCCTGAGCCAGAAACCAGGTACGCATTGAAAGCGGATGGATTTGAAAACAAAGACACTTTATTGACTCGCTCTCTTTACAGAATTTTCCTTGAAAGATAGCCTATTCAAATATTCATGAAAATGTTGTCATCTTGTCGTTTTCGTCAAATTTCTGTGTGTCAGCTCGCTAGCTCTCAAACTGCGAGCGAGCCCTGCCAGCGAGCTGTGAGAGGCCTGTGAGAGGCCTCCCCACTGTGTGAGTGGAACAAAGCAGTCGTTTGTCACACAGGCTCCAAGAAGATAAGCCTGAAAACACTTTTTACCCCTCCAGCCCTGTGGCAGGCTGACAAAATGATCCAAACCCTGTCATTGGGAACCCACCAGTGCACTCTCTTAAAAGCACACTGACAGCAGACTTGAGAAAAAAATGCTGTTTTATCGTATCAAGCCTGTCATTGTACTTTGTGATTGTACTTTGCGTTTTACAACCAATTCACCCCGTTCGTCTGTCTTCCTCTTTCTACTCCTCTCTCGTTCACACACAACGCACACTCACACACACACACACACACTCATACACTCACACACACACACACACACACTGTCACGTCTTGTTTATGCGTTTATTTTGTGTCCTTTTAGGGCTCCAGTTCTTCAAGAACGTGGTGTTGGTGGCGTCTCCACAGGACCGTTATGTTCCTTTCCACTCTGCCAGAATTGAGATGTGCAAAACTGCTCTTAAAGACAGGACCACAGGTCAGAGGAGTGCTTAATGGATGTTTGTCTTTTTTCTTTATTTTAGAACATGTAATGTTTGGGGAGAAAGAGCTATTCTCTTTATTTTCACTGTAATTTAAGCATTGTATTCATGATATTGATTTTAGTTATGCACATTTGGATTCAATTTTCCCCTGATTTCTAAATACAGCGTGTAAACTGAAAGTAGAGATCAGTTTGTCTCTCCTCTCTGGATGGTTATTCCTGCTCTAATGAAATACGTGACTGTGTTCATTCTTTTCTTGATGTTGTGCGATACTTGTTTCAATTCAGAATTGTTGATTTGAGAAAAGATCATTTGTAGATTGCTTCCTGACAACAACTTTAAAGGTGACACATCATGCAAAATTGACTTTTTAATGGTTCTCTACCTGAAACATGTGTCCCTGGCATGTCTACAAACCCCCCGAGAATGAAAAAAATCCATTCTGCCCCTGTTCTGATTTCTCCACCTTTCTGTAAATGTGTGTGAAACCAGCCGTTTCAGACTTCCGTGTTTTTGTTACGTCACAACAATATCCGGTCTGTCACGGAGTCAGAGCTCGGAGCTTGTTCAGCCCATAGACTGTATAAAATACAACTCAACCCCTCCTCTGTTTTCTATTACCTGCACAAATGTGTGCTAACAAGGAGCTTAGGAGGGAGGCATGCTAGTTGTAGGCTGTCTTAATAAACACAAAGGTCGGTTTTACTCCCCACGTCTGCAGATTTGAAGATCTAGTGGATGATTTTTATTTATCATGGATAAGTGCTAGCGCTAGTTAGCATAGCTACATAGCTACATGTCGTAGCTGCAGCTGTGTACTAAGACACACGTCTACGTGCTTGCAAATCAAACAACAAGTAACACAGAATCTGTGACCAATCCTTCAGAAAAGGTCCCGCTGCCTTTCTGGCAGAGGTCGGTTTTACTCCCCACGTCTGCAGATTTGAAGATCTAGTGGATGATTTTTATTTATCATGGATAAGTGCTAGCGCTAGTTAGCATAGCCACATAGCTACGCTCGTAGCTGTGTACCAAGACATACCTCGACATACTGATAAATTAAACAACAAGAAACACTAAATCTGTGACCAATCATTCAGAAAGGTCCTGCTACAGGCGCCTCTCCGTCAGGATCAGATTCTGGATCAGATTCAGAGGGTTGAAGTAACGCGATCTATGAGCAGCCGTGTATATTCAGCCAACATGTAAACATTAGATCAACGTGCTGGAGAGCTGAGGCACATCCACTTCCTGAGGGGGCGTGGTCAGAGAGAAAACAGAGTGTTCTGATGAGGACTGAAGAAGAGGGTTTTTCAGTCAGACCAAAATCTGTTTTCAAAGTGTTTTTTTGAGCATAAACTTTAAAGACATGTTTTGGGGACCTCTTAGACCAATATATATTGATGAAAAAAGCGTAATATGTCACCTTTAAAGAACATAAATTAACTAGCATAGATTAATAACTATCTTCATATGTATTAGGAGAATAAAGCCCAGATGTCTTGTATCAATCCAAATGTCAGGAGTAAATTAAAAGTGATAGAAATAAGATTAAATAATATGGGATCCAACCCAAGCAATAAAAAAAGAAAATCAGGAGAGGTTTTCTTTTAATCTGCATTTAGAGATTAAGTGAAAATGTCATGATTATAGTTGAAATGTCAAGAGTAAAGTTGAAATGTCAGAATTAAGTTGAAATGAAGAGTTTAGCTTTCCTGGTGTGAGAAAAAATGAGCTAGGAAGAATGGGAGAGTAGTTTGTTCTTTCTAGCATCAATTTCCCCTTTGCTCCTGTAATTCTGTTTCACTTTAAACCATACCATACAAGATCATACCATACCATACAAGAGCATATGATTTGATACAATGCATGACCATACAATACAATACAAGATGAAACAATACAATAAGAGATCATAAGATATGAGATCATACGATACAAGATGATACGATATAATACGATAAAATATGAGATCATAAGATACGACAAATTACAATACAATACAAGATCAAACAATACAATACAAGATCATACAATACAAGACGAGATGATATGATACGATACAATACGAGATCATAAGATACCACAAATTACAATACAATACAAGATAATACAATACAAGACGAGACGATATGATACGATACAATACGATACAAAACAAGATCATAAGATACAATACAAGATCATCAGATACAATACAATATCATAAGATATGATATGAGGTCATAATATATGAGATCATATGATACGATACAAGATCATACAGTATGATATGAGGTCATACCATACAAGATTAAACAATACAATACGAGATCATATGATATGAGATCATATGATACAGTACGAGATCATATGATACAATACGAGATCATACAATACGATATCATACAATACGAGATCATACAATACGAGATCATACAATACAAGATCATACAATACGAGATCATACAATACGAGATCATACAATACGAGATCATACAATACGAGATCATACAATACAAGATCATACAATACGAGATCATACAATACAAGATCATACAATACAAGATCATACAATACAAGATCATACAATACGAGATCATACAATACGAGATCATACAATACAAGATCATACAATACGAGATCATACAATACGAGATCATACAATACAAGATCATACAATACGAGATCATACAATACAAGATCATACAATACGAGATCATACAATACAAGATCATACAATACGAGATCATACAATACAAGATTATACAGTACAAGATCATACAATACAAGATCATACAATACAAGATCATACAATACGAGATCATACAATACAAGATCATACAATACAAGATCATACAATACAAGATCATACAATACGAGATCATACAATTCAAGATCATACAATACGAGATCATACAATACAAGATCATACAAAACAAGATCGTACAATATGAAATCATACAATACAAGATCATACAATACAAGATCATACAATACGAGATCATACAATACAAGATCATACAATACAAGATCATACAATACAAGATCATACAATACGAGATCATACAATACGAGATCATACAATACAAGATCATACAATACAAGATCATACAATGCGAGATCATACAATACGAGATCATACAATACGAGATCATACAATACAAGATCATACAATACGAGATTATACAATACAAGATCATACAATACAAGATCATACAATACAAGATCATACAATACAAGATCATACAATACAAGATCATACAATACGAGATCATACAATACGAGATCATACAATACGAGATCATACAATACAAGATCATACAATACAAGATCATACAATACGAGATCATACAATACAAGATCATACAATACGAGATCATACAATACAAGATTATACAATACAAGATCATACAATACAAGATCATACAATACAAGATCATACAATACGAGATCATACAATACAAGATCATACAATACAAGATCATACAATACAAGATCATACAATACGAGATCATACAATTCAAGATCATACAATACGAGATCATACAATACAAGATCATACAATACAAGATCATACAATACAAGATCATACAATACAAGATCATACAATACAAGATCATACAATACAAGATCATACAATACAAGATCATACAATACAAGATCATACAATACGAGATCATACAATACAAGATTATACAATACAAGAGCATACAATACAAGATCATACAATACAAGATCATACAATACGAGATCATACAATACAAGATCGTACAATATGAAATCATACAATACAAGATCATACAATACAAGATCATACAATACAAGATCATACAATACGAGATCATACAATACAAGATCATACAATACAAGATCATACAATACGAGATCATACAATACGAGATCATACAATACGAGATCATACAATACAAGATCATACAATACAAGATCATACAATACGAGATCATACAATACGAGATCATACAATACGAGATCATACAATACAAGATCATACAATACGAGATTATACAATACAAGATCATACAATGCAAGATCATACAATACAAGATCATACAATACAAGATCATACAATACAAGATCATACAATACGAGATCATACAATACGAGATCATACAATACGAGATCATACAATACAAGATCATACAATACAAGATCATACAATACGAGATCATACAATACGAGATCATACAATACGAGATCATACAATACAAGATCATACAATACGAGATTATACAATACAAGATCATACAATACAAGATCATACAATACAAGATCATACAATACGAGATCATACAATACGAGATCATACAATACAAGATCATACAATACAAGATCATACAATACAAGATCATACAATACAAGATCATACAATACGAGATCATACAATACAAGATCATACAATACGAGATCATACAATACAAGATTATACAATACAAGATCATACAATACAAGATCATACAATACAAGATCATACAATACGAGATCATACAATACAAGATCATACAATACAAGATCATACAATACAAGATCATACAATACGAGATCATACAATTCAAGATCATACAATACGAGATCATACAATACAAGATCATACAATACAAGATCATACAATATGAAATCATACAATACAAGATCATACAATACAAGATCATACAATACAAGATCATACAATACAAGATCATACAATACAAGATCATACAATACGAGATCATACAATACAAGATTATACAATACAAGATCATACAATACAAGATCATACAATACAAGATCATACAATACGAGATCATACAATACAAGATCATACAAAACAAGATCGTACAATATGAAATCATACAATACAAGATCATACAATACAAGATCATACAATACGAGATCATACAATACAAGATCATACAATACAAGATCATACAATACGAGATCATACAATACAAGATCATACAATACAAGATCATACAATACAAGATCATACAATACAAGATCATACAATACGAGATCATACAATACAAGATCATACAATACAAGATCATACAATACGAGATCATACAATACAAGATCATACAATACGAGATCATACAATACAAGATCATACAATACGAGATCATACAATACAAGATCATACAATACAAGATCATACAATACAAGATCATACAATACAAGATCATACAATACGAGATCATACAATACAAGATCATACAATACAAGATCATACAATACGAGATCATACAATACAAGATCATACAATACGAGATCATACAATACGAGATCATACAATACAAGATCATACAATACAAGACCATACAATACAAGACCATACAATACAAGATCATACAATACAAGATCATACAATACGAGATCATAAAATACAAGATCATAAGATACAAGATCATACAATACAAGATCATACAATACGAGATCATACAATACGAGATCATACAATACAAGATCATACAATACAAGATCATACAATACGAGATCATACAATACAAGATCATACAATACAAGATCATACAATACAAGATTATACAATACGAGATCATACAATACAAGATCATACAATACAAGATCATTCAATACGATATCATACAATACGAGATCATACAATACAAGATCATACAATACAAGATCATACAATACGAGATCATACAATACAAGATCATACAATACAAGATCATACAATAAAAGATCATACAATACAAAATCATACAATACAAAATCATACAATACGAGATCATACAATACGGGATCATACAATACAAGATCATACAATAGGATATTATACAATACGAGGTCGTACAATAAGATATTATACAATACGAGATCATACAATACGAGATTATACAATACGATACAAGATGATAACATATGAGATAATACAATATGATATGATGTCATACCATACGAGATTATACAATACAATCTAAGATCACATGATTTGAGGTCATATGATATGAAACAAGATCATACAATATGAGATCATATGATATGAGGTCATAAGAAACAAGATCATACAATACGATACGAGATCATACGATATGAGATGATACGATATGAGACGATACGATACGACATCATACGATATGAGATGATACGATACGACATCATACGATATGAGATGATACGATACGAGATCACACGATATGATATGAGGTCATACCACACGAGATTATGCAATACAATACGAGTTCATATGATATCAGATCATATGATATGATATGAGGTCATAAGATCCAAGATCATACAATACGATCCGAGATCATACGATATGGGATCATATGATACGATATGAGATCATACGGTATGAGATGATACGATACGAGAGCAGACAATATGACATGAGGTCATACCATACGAGATTATACAACACAATACGAGATCATATGATTTGAGGTCATATGATATGAAACAAGATCATACAATATCAGATCATATGATATCAGATCATATATCAGATCATATGATATGATATGAGATCATACAATACGAGATCATATGATATGAGATCATATGATATGAGATCATATGATATGAGATCATATGATATGATACGAGATCATATGATACGAAACAGTATGATATGGAATGATACGTTGAGGTACAAGATGAGACCAGACGATACTATTTGTTACGAGATTATAGGAAGCGATAGATGATGCAATCAAAGTTCATACAAAATAGCATCATACGAAACGGGATTAATGAATAAGATACGAGATGATATGATACAAAATTATATGACATAATACTAAATGAGATGAAATGATTGGATTACAGGATGTGATATGATACATGATAGAATATAATCCAACATGATGCGACCCAAGATGATGCAGTATGAGATGATCCACTCAGAGTGGAGGGGGTGCCATGGGTCAGACAACACATATAAAAATACAGTCTTTGTCTTCACTGTGACTAAGACGTGGACCATGACCCCACACTGACTGAGGGTCTAGCATCGTCTCCTGAGTTTCCTTTACATTTAAAATGAGGTAGTTAGCATCACCGCTGAACTGACTGGGATGGCAGAGTCGTCTGAATTTTCAAATATGAAATCTCTGTGTGGATTGCAGTTATTTTTGTATATATGGAGTAAAAAGGACTGGTGAACAAGTGGAGCACCTGTACTTATAGATCTGGGATGTGAAGCCTGCTGTTGACCCTGACATTCTGGCTTCTGTTATTTCAAAAAGAATAAAACCACTTGATAATGAAAGGATTGAAAACACTCTCTGTGCTTATTGAAGAACAGTTTGTCTGACCCATCGCACATCCTCCACTCTGAGTACGAGCTCTTACCAGGTGAAATTCATTTCACAGCCTTGATGCAAGAAAACTTTCTCTCCTCTCATTTTTGTTTTCATTTCCTAGCTCCAATCAAATGTGTTTAAGGTGTTCCACACATCCTCAAAGTAGTATATCGTTGTTTCATTTCAGTATGATTTGTAGGAAGTGTTTTCATCGTCTTTGTTCCTGATATAACTCTTCATTGTTCTCCTGAAGGCCCAGTATACACTGAGATGATAAACAACCTCCTGCAGCCGCTCGTGGAGGCTAAAGAGTGCCGGCTGATCCGCCAGAATGTTTTCCACGCTTTACCCAACACGGCCAACACCCTGATCGGACGTGCTGCCCACATCGCAGTCTTGGATTCGGAGCTCTTCCTCGAGAAGTTCTTCTTGGTGGCGGGGCTGAACTACTTCAAATAAGGTGCTATGACTGCAGGCTAAAGGACTGGACCTGGTACTGAGGATAAGGTCTTCACCCTCGCTTTGTACAGAATATTTATTGTATAGAACCCCTGGTACCCACGAGGCAGGACCTGTATATCCATTCGTTAGGATTGTTAGCAGCTGTTATTTAAAGATCAGTGTTTGGTGACTGTTTGAAATGCTCACTCAGAAGTCTGAGTTTGACGTGTAGCCATGCAAAACAAAACATCTGACATCCATCACAGAATTGATCGTGGATGTTTTTTGGCCTTATGAATAACCTCTCAACCAGAACACTAACAGATGCTTATTGTGAGCGAAAGCATTTAACTTCTTTCCCTTTAGAGCTGGTTTAGGGCCCGGTGGATTCTCCTTCAAGGGCCACTCAATGATCGTCCTTAGAGGCAAGGCAATAGATGCTCAGCATTTATCCCCTCGATTGTACATGAAGTCGTTTTGTTGTACGAATCATAGATGTTCCTTTATACAGAAATGAATTGTTTGAGATATTTATTTTTTATCTGCTTGTGCGTCGACAGTGTTATTCCACCTCAATGTGATCATCATGTGATGTTATCATGAAGTGTTTATATGGAATAAAACCGAGGCAGAGTCAGCCCATGCAGCATATGATCAGTATACTGAAGTACACTACCAGTCAAAAGTTTGGACACACCTTCTCATTCAATGGTTTGTATTTATTTTAATTATTTTAACATTGTAGTTTAAAACTGAAGACATTAAACTATGAAATAATCTGGTTTTGCCATAATCTGGATTACAATACAATCAATCTTTATTTGTATAGCGCCAAATCACAACAAACGTTATCTCAAGACTCTTTTACAAGCAGAGCAGGTCTAGACCACTCTATGTCAAATTATGAACAGAGACCCAACACCAAGACAGGATAAGACTCAGTCTGACCCCACCTTAATCCACCATGAGCATTACACCTCACAGTATTTAGCTAGTTACAGCAGAGAGGAAAAACTTCCTTTAACAGGCAGAAACCTCGAGCAGAACCAGACTCATGTTAGACAGCCATCTGCCTCGACCGAGTTGGGTCTGGAAAGCGGTGATAGTGATGAGACGAGTAGTAGTAGCTGTTGCTGCTGGAGTCCAGCACGTCCGTATCAGCTGGAGTCTGGAACGTCCACAGCAGGAGGACGTCTACGGCAGCTCAGAGGAACCTACGAGACAAGGGAGCTCAGGGACTCCAGAAAGGTCTATGGTTAGTAACTTTAATGGGACAGGGAGAGTTAAAGTAAGTGATGGGGGAAGGGGGGAGAGATAGGATCCCAGTGTGTCAGTGAGCCAGTTCCCCCGGCAGTCTAAGCCCATAGCAGTATAACTAAGATCTGGTCCAAGCCTGATCCAGCTCTAACTATAAGCTTTATCAAAAAGGAAAGTTTGAAGCCTACCCTTAAAAGTAGAGAGGGTGTCTGCCTCCCGGACCCTGACTGGTAGATGATTCCAAAGGAGAGGGGTCTGAAAACTGAAGGTTCTACCTCCCATACTACTTTTAGAGACTTTAGGTACGACCATCAGGCCTGCATACAACAGTAGTCAAATAGGGCTATCCATTGTGTACTAACCCTACCTCTGAACAACACAACTGATGGTCTCAAACACATTAAGAAGGCAAGTCATTCTACAAATGAACTCTTGACAAGGCTCATGTTCATTAGAAACCATTCCAGGAGACCACTTCATGAAGCAGACTGAGAGAATACCAAGAGTGTGCAAAGCTGTCATGAAGGAAAAAGGGGGCTACTTTACAGAATCTAAAATATAAAACAGATTCTGCTTTGTTTAACACGTCTTTGTTCATTCAATAATTCCATATATGTTCTTTCATAGTTTTGATGTCTTCAGTATTAATCTACAGTGTTTACAATCATTACAATAAATACAAACCCTTGAATGAGAAGGTGTTGACTGATAGTGTATGTGCTCCCTCATATATTTACTAATGTTGAACATCAGTTTGAGCTAACTCATCGACACTGCTACAGAAGAAGTGAGCAATACTTCCACCTCGTTTACTTTTGAAGGATTGTCATCGATGGTAGAATTAGTGAGCAGTCAGGTCAGCCCTGGTTTCTCTTGCTTTGCCTGATTAGCTTCGTCAAACACAAACATTTAGTGTTAAGAAACGCAACGTGATAAAGAAACAATCAGCAGTGATAACAGCATATAATCATGAAGTCTGACGGCTATAACTTTCTAAATGAGCTTAACAAGGGTGGGTTTCATACAGCACTCATTGTCGAGCGGTGTCGATCAGGGTGCCGTTTCCTTTGTTTGGAGGATGATTTAGCATACAGACTCACTGCCAAGATTCTCCTTCACACACTCATTTTCATTTCCATTTTCTGTACACCAAGTTCAACATGATGCATGATGATAGCAGGTAAGTACCACTGTAGCAATCACTTCTCTTGAATACATACGAGGCCATACTTTGATCATCTCATCAGCAGCGTCGCATAAATGTATGATTTCCACCACGTCCCCGAGTGTCACGTTAAAGTGTGACACCGGATGTTATTTCCCAGCGTGCAGGAGAGGACTGTTCCTCATCTCTGAGCTGTCCATCAAATGCTGTTTACATTCTGACTTTAAAGAACTGTTATCATAGTGTTGCCACTGACGTCTCATATCCAGCGGTGGATGTGCATCTGCTGCATATGTAGTTATGTACATAGAAAGAGCTATATCTAACCTTTGCACTGGTTTGATGGCAAGTGCACTTTACTGGAAACCTTGAATCAACCTCCACTAGCTTTACAAAGTCCAAACAGCTATTTGTCCTATTGTTTATCTTCTATTCTTATTTCAGTTTGTACATCCACTGCTTCTCTAGCTCTGAAGGTTGTATCCTGCGTTTGTTGTGAACCTGTCTGTGTTCGGCTGTCCATCTCGGCCACCCAAGCATTGTTTTGTCTTCAACGCGTACAAAAGAGGGCATCACAAAGTGCTCCTTTTCTCTCCTGAAGCTGTTCTTTTGGCGCTGCCCCGTAAGCAGAGTGTCACCATGATTGACTCTAATCAAATGGGCTCCTTCAGGACACACGGATCGCTCTCAAAAAAGCCACTAAGCAAAGCTGTGTAAGCAATCTGTTGGAGCTGCCATGCATCATGCATCATTTCTCAAACCCCCCCATCCTCCCCCAACACACACAAACACATGCTGTTAGGCTTTAGCTTGTTTGCGTGTAGGGCCATGTGTGTTTACCCAAAGGGGTCAGTGGGAATCGATGGAGGGGAAAAGTGTTGGAGGTATTGAGATTGGCTCTTTCAAGGGCAAATCCAGGTTTGAAATTGTTTCATGAGATGGATGGCTGCTGTGTAAAGGTTTCACTCAAAGGCAGCATACATACAAGATCTGGATAGTGTTTAAACTGCGCTGAGCTCCATTCTGTAACCTGCTTTTGTGTATTTCATGAGTCAATGTGTCTGTACATGTATGCTGCTGGAATAACTGAGAGTGAATTCAGAGGTGATCCATAAATCCAATAGATCCTTGCAAGTGCTGTCAACCTTCAAAACTAGCTGACTTGAACCTTTTTTGTATTTGATTGCCCTTTACTGAGAGTCTTGCTCGTGTGTAGCGTGCGTGTGTGCGTGTGCGTGTGTGTGTGTAGCGTGGAGGAGATGTGTTTTCCGTGTCTGCTCATTTCCGAATCATCCATCATGTGTTTGACCTGAATGTAAAAAACGTTTGACTTCACTGTGATGGTCATGTATTTATTTAATTCTGCTGTTCTTTTTGCTGAATGTATAACATGTAAAGTACGGTTAATACTACTTCATCTGTGCCAATACTACTATGATATTTTTCTATGTCGCTCACTGTACTCTATGTATTCCTTAGTAGCTTGTGTCCTATGTAAAAATATAAATACAAATATATATAGAGCATAGTATTATTATAACAGAGATGATGTTCCAATAAAATTGTTCCTTTTGCAGAACTATGTTGTTCCCGGTGTGTTTGTTGAGCTGACTGTTTTATCAATCTTTATTTGTATAGCGCCAGATAACAATAAACGTTATCTCAAGACTCTTTTACAAACAGGTCTAGACCACTCTATGTCAAATTATGAACAGAGACCCAACACCAAGACAGGATAAGACTCAGTCTAACCCCACCTTAATCCACCATGAGCATTGCACCTCACAGTATTTAGCTAGTTACAGCAGAGAGGAAAAACTTCCTTTAACAGGCAGAAACCTCGAGCAGAACCAGACTCATGTTAGACAGCCGTCTGCCTCGACCCAGTTGGGTCTCAAATACTGTCTGCACCTTAATATCATTTGCACTGTTATCTATTTTCATTTTCATTGTCCATTTTTAAACTGTCACTGGACTACCTGCACTGGGTACAAAGGATGTTTTTATAGAACTGTATTATATTATATTTTATATTTAAATTTTAGATATTTAAAAGCTGGAAGAGAGAAACAGCATCTCGTTTTTCCTGTATGTCTGGTATATACAGTGAAAACTGACAATAAAAAACCTTTGAATCTTGAATCTGAATCTTTAATGGTACAGGGAGAGTTAAAGTAAGTGATGGGGGGGGTTGGGGGGAAGGGGGTGAGATAGGATCCCAGTGTGCCAGTTTCCCCGTCAGTCTAAGCCTATAGCAGCATAACTAAGAGCTGGTCCAAGCCTGATCCAGCTCTAACTATAAGCTTTATCAAAAAGGAATGTTCCAATAAAATTGTTCCTTTTGCAGAACTATGTTGTTCCCAGTGTGTTTGTTGAGCTGACTGTTTTATCAATCTTTATTTGTATAGCGCCAGATAACAATAAAGGTTATCTCAAGACTCTTTTACAAACAGAGCAGGTCTAGACCACTCTATGTCAAATTATGAACAGAGACCCAACACCAAGACAGGATAAGACTCAGTGTAACCCCACCTTAATCCACCATGAGCATTACACCTCACAGTATTTAGCTAGTTACAGCGGAGAGGACAAACTTCCTTTAACAGGCAGAAACCTCGAGCAGAACCAGACTCATGTTAGACAGCCGTCTGCCTTGACCGAGTTGGGTCTGGAAAGAGGGATAGAGGAGAATAAGAGAGAGAGGGAGCGGTGATAGTGATGAGACGAGTAGTAGTAGCTGTTGCCGCTGGAGTCCAGCACATCCGTATCAGCTGGAGTCTGGAACGTCCACAGCAGGAGGACGTCTACAGCAGCTCAGAGGAACCTACGAGACAAGGGAGCTCAGGGACTCCAGAAAGGTCTATGGTTAGTAACTTTCTCTCTCTCCCTCTCTCTCTCTCTCTCTCTCTCTCTCTCTCTCTCTCTCTCTCTCTCTCACACACACACACACACACACACACACACACACATACAAGGACTCTACCTCAGCTACTTTTTGCACATTATTATTTGCATATTATCTCAAATACTGTCTGCACCTTAATATCATTTGCACTGTTATCTATTTTCATTGTCCATTTTTAAACTGTCACTGGACTACCTGCACTGGGTACAAAGGATGTTTTTATAGAACTGTATTTTATTATATTTTATTGTATTTTATATTTAAATTTTAGATATTTAAAAGCTGGAAGAGAGAAACATATAAGTCTCGTATATACAGTACAGTGAAAATTGACAATAAAAAACCTTTGAATCTTGAATCTGAATCTTTAATGGGACAGGGAGAGTTAAAGTAAGTGATGGGGGGGTTGGGGGTGAGGGGTTGAGATAGGATCCCAGCAGTCTAAGCCTGTAGTAGCATAACTAAGAGCTGGTCCAAGCCTGATCCAGCTCTAACTATAAGCTTTATCAAAAAGGAAAGTTTGAAGCCTCCTCTTAAAAGTAGAGAGGGTGTCTGCCTCCCGGACCCTGACTGGTAGATGATTCCAAAGGAGAGGGGCCTGATAACTGAAGGTTCTACCTCCCATACTACTTTTAGAGACTTTAGGTACGACCAGCAGGCCTGCATGTTGGGAGCGTAGTGTTCTAGAGGGGTAATAGAGCACTATGAGCTCTTTGAGATATGAAGGTGTCTGATCATTAAGAGCTTTGTAGGTCAGGGATAAAACACGTTGACATGTTAGACTCTCAGCAGAATAATCTGGGTATAAGAGCTTAATTTGCAGTAAAGGTAACACTAAAGAGTGAATTTATCACCACTTCTGAAAGTAACTTCTTTAGGCACATTTAGCTCAGAGAGAACAAATGAACCTTTTTAATAAGCTGCATACAAGAAGAAGCACTTCTGGTTTTAATTAAGCAACATGTATTTCCATCGTTGTCAGTGCATGCACTTTGTTTTCCTGGCCCACTGAGTAAGGATGAGCTGGGGATTTGTTTTCTGGACGTCTGATTGTATTTCGCGATTGGATTCAATTGGTCACAATCATCCAGCAGTGTTGCAGCAGGAAGATAAGAAATAATCATAATCAATTGGATTTATGGCCAAATACTACAGATCCAGCTTATGCAGAGAAAATATCTGATTTCTCTTTTTTTTATTGTCCTCAGGAGCACCCAAGGCAAAGACGAACACACACAAAGGTCAACTGACACAGAAATTATATGTCTGTGAGTTTTTTGAGTTCTTTTGTCACCGTGAGAGCTTCTGAAAAAAGACTATAAGGTTAGAGTGATTAGAATGGAGACTTTCTATAGAAGACTGAAAGCCTTACTGCACTTCAACAAGAAATATGAAAACAGGATCAAAATGTATCCTTTTTTTTTTTTACTAAAACACACAGGATGTTTACAGTTAACATTTTCTTTGGAGGAAAATGTGAACTATTTCCAATTACAAGTTAACATACAAATAATGTTCCTGCAAGTCATTACAGCTGCTTGAGAAACAAATTGAAGACAAGTCTAAGTGCTCTTGAAGAAAGAAGCTAATCTTGTTCAGTTTGGATCAGAGATGCAACTGGAACGCAACGGAGCGGATCCAGTGGAAGTTAACACATTGACTTGAATAGAAACCTATCAGATCCAGTGCTGTGACGGATCAGAGACGGACGGGACACGGATCTGGTGGAATTTGTCTGTAAGCCAAACACAAACCTAATTAGATTGATTATAAATCGACTGTATTTCTGTTCTGTAATCTTTCCTAAAAGACTAATACGGAGCCCTGTGCTCCAATAACAGACTTATATGCTGGTGTGAGCCGGGCTGTCACCCTGTCAGAGTCCCTGAGTGCTGCTGAGCACAGATATGTGGCTGTTTCCCGCCTCACGGTCCACAGAGGCAGATTTGTCACGGTCTTTAACTTCTGTCTCTGTATATTCTATTAACGAGCCCTGTTGTGGGACAACAACGACCCGCCATTTGTATTGTCCGTCTTTGACACGCGCAGTAAACGAATCATAGCAGCAATCCCCCGCTGACGCCCCGTTTCAACTGCATCAATTTATGACTTCCAGGTTTGGGATACCCCAGAGCAATAAATCCAGGCCCCAACAATCCATACTCAATTTGATTTCAGGGTGTTCTTTCTCATTTGACCGTCCATTTGTCACTGCATGTTGAACTCATGATCCAACTGAGGCTTGTTGGAGTCCCTCTCCTGGCTTTCTCTCCACCTTTTCTTCCCCCCCGCTGAAATCAATAAAGCTCATTTTTCCACCCCGACCCTACAGACATCTCTCCGTCGCTGAAAACTGATGAGGGACCCACACGCACGCATAGTAATGCATTTCATTTGCTGCAAGTTAACAGCAATTGGTCGGTCACATTCACTTATCATCAAATCCAATGAAATCACAGCAAATAAAAGCGGCGCTGTTGTTTACAGCTCGACGCTCGCACAAACACATCCCCTCCGAGACCTTTCTTATTCTGCATGTGTCGCTTCTCCTTGGCCATAAAGTGGAGGAAAAATGATTTTGTCATTAAATCCATCACTCGCTGTTGATTGAAGCGGTGTTCATTCCATTGTTTGCCTTGTGAAGGAGGGAAACCATTAGTCCCAGAGTGATACTTTGGGCAGGCTTCGTCAATAAGCAAGCCGCCAGTGGGAGTAATTATTGCTGCATGAAGCTGTTGGAGCTGGAAGGTAATAAGATCTCACATGGTCTCATTATCTCCCATGACACTGATGAGCAGGATTTCACACCTAAATTTCAGGGAGATAAAGCGGCACAGATACAGCAGAACTGGACTCTGAGTACTGCTTTGGATGACTTCCATCTATTTTGATTGTTTTTTAATCTGGAAGAAGAAAAGGTGCCACAGGGGAGAGAAAATCGCTACTGATCTTTCTGAACAATCATGTTGGAGCAGTTTGTTTGGAGTTTTTTTCCTGGAAAGGACGTTTTTTGCTGAGAACAATAACACCCTGGCACTAAGTACATGCTTTCAAATACAAGTGTAGTGAATTATTATGCCCGGCAGACAGTGAGGACTAGAATCCTTTTATATAAGGCATTGCTCAATAACACAGTTAACAAGTGATCATAACAGAGGATGACAGGGTTGTACATTTATTTTAGTAACTGATTTCTGGCTTCCCAAAATCAATTCTACTTTTGTTTTCTGTTTTGGCTTTGAAGGATCACTCTCTTTTCTGAATCTGAGTGTTTTGAAAGCACAAACTTAACATGAAATTATGATAGGAACAAAGGAGGTGTCAGTATGGTAATGCCTTTGTGTTCATTCAAACTGAGCCTGTGAGCAGAATGAAACATCAGCTCTCTCCGTTCATTCACCACAGAGCAGAGGTCCAGCAGACTCATGCTGGCGGCTTTGGCCAGAGCTAAATGCTCACATGGACATGCTAATATGCTTGCACTCATAGACATATATATGTCTAAGTAGGGTTGCCACCTTGGATTTGTGAAAAAAAGGGACACTGATTGTTTGGGGTGGAGGGCTCGGCCACTGTTACCAGTTCAGACTGACCAAATGAACATCAAATTCGAACATAGGACATTGGTAAACTCTGCCGCTGCAATCTTGACTTCTTCTCGTGAACCTTTTTTGGTCCTAAAAGTTGCAATGGCTGCCTGTTTTTGTTTGTTTGATACCACATGGTATGGTTTGCATGGATTTCCAATGCATTTTTCCCTTCAGATTTTACAGAGATTTTCACCGGACACAAAACACATGTGGATAAATGTGGTCTCCTTGGGTCGGCCAAAAAGAGAACAATTCTGGGAAAAACGGGATGGCAGGCAACTCTACTCCTAAGTGTAGTTATAAAAATTTGAGGGTATTTTTTACTCTCTTTCTGTCTCTCCCTCAACGTTACACGTCTCTCCTACAGCATCCATTATAGTTTAAAGGTGACATATCACGTTTTTTTCATCAATATATATATTGGTCTAAGAGGTCCCCAAAACATGTCTTTAAAGTTTATGCTCAAAAAAACACTTTGAACAGTCTCAGAACAGTCCGTTTTCTCTCTGACCACGCCCCCTCAGGAAGTGGATGTGCCTCGGCTCTCCAGCACGTTGATCTAATGTTGGCTGAATATACACGGCTGCTCAGAGACCTGCGTTACTTCAACCCTCTGAATCTGATCCAGAATCTGATCCTGACGGAGAGGCGCCTGTAGCAGGACCTTTCTGAAGGATTGGTCACAGATTTAGTGTTTCTTGTTGTTTTATTTGTCAGTATGTTGACGTGTGTCTTGGTACACAGCTACGAACATGTAGCTATGTGGCTATGCTAACTAGCGCTAGCACGTATCCACGATAAATAAAAATCATCCACTAGATCTTCAAATCTGCAGACGTGGGGAGTAAAACCGACCTCTACCAGAAAGGCAGCGGGACCTTTTATGATGGATTGGTCACAGATTCTGTGTTTCTTGTTGTTTTATTTGTCAGTATGTCGACGTGTGTCTTGCTACACAGCTACAGCTATGAACATGTAGCTATGTGGCTATGCTAATTAGCTCTAGCACTTATCCATGACAAATAAAAATCATCCACTAGATCTTCAAATCTGCAGACGTGGGGAGTAAAACCGACCTCTACCAGAAAGGCAGCGGGACCTTTTATGAAGGATTGGTCACAGATTCAGTGTTTCTTGTTGTTGTATTTGTCAGTATGTAGACGTGTGTCTTGGTACACAGCTACGAACATGTAGCTATGTAGCTATGCTAACTAGCGCTAGCACTTATCCATGAAAAATAAAAATCATCCA